>NW_028134792.1:0-92178 GCF_964662115.1 Mustela nivalis | reverse complement strand
AGGTCCTACCCCTGGCCTTTCCCCTGGCTTTGCCCCTGCCTCTGCGTCTGCCCCTGCCCCAGCCAGGAAGGCCTCCACTTTCCCTGCCTGTGCCCCTGTTCCTGCCCCAGACCCACGCCCTGTCTTTGCGTCTTCCCCTTCAACTGCCACCATCCCTTCCCCTTGCCCTGCCAGGAACACTGCCCCTTCCCCTGGCCCTGCCTAGGCCCCTGTTCCCGCCCCAGACCCAGCTACTGCCCTTGACCCTGAACCAGTCATCACCAATGCACTTGCCCCAGTTCCTGCTCCTGCCCCTGCCCCTGCCCCTGTCCTTTCTCCTTTCCCTGCCAGGGCCACTGCCCCGGCACCTGCCCCTGCACCTGCCCCAGACCCAGGTCCTGCCCCTGCCCCTGCCAGGAAGGCCTCCACTTTCCCTGCCTGCGCCCCTGTTCCTGCCCCAGACCCAGGCCCTCTCCCTGCGTCTTCCCCTTCAACTGCCGCCATCCCTTCCCCTGGCCCTGCCAGGACCACTGCCCCTTCCCCTGGCCATGCCTAGGCCCCTGTTCCCGCGCCAGACCCAGCTCCTGCCCTTGACCCTGAACCAGTCATCACCAATGCACTTGCCCCAGTTCCTGCCCCTTCCCCTGCCCCTGCCCCTGCCCCTGCCCCTGTGTCTGCCCTTGCCTCTGCCCCTGTCCTTTCTCCTTTCCCTGCCAGGGCCACGGCCCCTGCAACTGCCCCAGACCCAGGTCCTAACCCTGGTCTTGCCCCTGCCCCTGCACCTGCCACTGCCCCTGCCCCTGCCCCTGACAGGAAGGCTTCCACTTTCCCTGCCTGCGCCCCTGTTCCTGCCCCAGCCCCAGCCCCTGCCCCTGCGTCTTCGCCTTCAACTGTCGCCATCCCTTCCCCTGGCCCTGCCTAGGCCCCTGTTCCCGCCCCAGACCCAGTCCCTCTCATTTGCTCCTGCTCCTTTCCCTGACCTTGCCTGGGCTCCTGTTCCTGCCTCTGACCCAGCTCCTGCTCTGGATCCTGCACTGGCCACTACTGCTGACCCTGTCCCCGCTCCTAGCCCAACCCCTGCCCCAACACCTTCTCCTGCGGGCCTCCCAGACCCGCACCCAGAGCCCACAACTCTGTGGGGAGATCTCCCCAGAAAAATGCCGTCAGTTCCATCCCCTGACCCCGACATCCCCCCAGAATGTCTCATCCCCTCCCCTTGTGTCCTTCCTCTCCTGTATGGAGTCACCGTTCTCGTCGCCGTCCATCTCCTCTATGCCGTGTATTATTTATTTTAAATAAAAGTTCTTGTTTTCCCTGGAACACGTCATGAGCATGAAGTGCATTCCCAACGCTGTGCCACCACGCCCCAGAACATCGTTGCAGGATACCTCCTTCCCCAAACGAGACCCTGAGCCCAAGCCCTCCTGCCCATTGTTCCCCCAGCCTGGCCCCTCGCAAGCCCCAAGCTGTTCCTGCACGTGTTCTGGCAGTTTCTGGAAGTGGAATCCCTCAATAGGTGCCTTTGTGTCTGCACCTATTTTCAAAGGGCCCTTGTTTGGGGTTTGGTTTGGTTTGCTTAGGTTAGGTTTGGTTTTTGTTTCTTCTCTCTGTTTGACATAGAATTTACCTTCTTGGTTGTTGAGATGCCCAATGGATTACAGAGGAGATGTCATCCTAGGGACCCCTTTAGGAATTCTGGGCACAATCTCGGGGCCAAGGCCCCTGTTCCTGCTGGGACACCACAGTCGGGCCCCAGACAGGACACGGCTGTTTCCTCCTGTGGCCCGCACAGAAACCAGGGAAATGCAGAAAGCTGGAAGACACACCACGGAGCGCAAAAGCATCGCTCACAAGCCTAGGCCAGAGAAAGGTCTCCCATGGGTCTGCTCCAATCCATGCTCCAAGTCACTGGGTCCCACGGGGACAGAGACAGGGACAGAGACTAGACACGTGCAAGTTCAAGGGGGAGGAGAGGCACCCAGGGAGTATGAGTCAGGAGATGCAGGAGCTCCCGGGGAAGGACTCGGGCAAAGGAAACCCTGGGGAGGCAGTGCTGGTCACCCTCAGACTGGCAGGTGTCTGGTCTGGGGACCAGCAGCCCTGGGGAGAACGTGAGGAAGCAGAGGTCCAATGCAGGGCCCCTGGAGAGAAGGCAGACAGGCACCCCTGTCTGAGACAACCGTGAGCGGCACCCATCCCAGGCCACAGGTGCACCTGTCACCTAGCAGGGCTCAGCCTGGGACTCACCCCCAGAAACTCTGGCTCAGTTGGCCTGACCCTGAACCTAACCCTAACCCTGACCCTGACCCTAAACTGGAACCCCAACTGAATCCTGACCCTGGCCCTCAACCGAACCCTGGCCATGACCTGAACCCTGACACTGACCCTGGCCCAGTCCCTAAACCTAACCCTGCCGCTAAGCCTGACCCTGACCCTAACACCAAACCTGACCCTAACCCTGACCCTAAACTGGACCCGGAACTGAGCCCTGACTCTGACCTAAACCTAAACCTAACCCTGGACCTGACGAGAAAACTGACCCTGACCCTGACCCAGTCCCTAAACCTAACCCTGAGCGTAACACTAACCCTGGTCCTAACCCTGACCCTGACCCTAACACTGACCCTAACCCTAAAACGTACCCTAACCCACCCTGGACCTGACCCTAACACTAACCCTAAACCTAACGCTAAACCTAAAACTTACCCTAACCCTGGCGCTGGCCCTGACCCTAACACTAACACTGACCCTGACCCTAACCCTGACCGTAACACTGACCACGACCCAGACCCTAACCCTAACGCTGACCCGGACCCTAACAAGGACCCTGACCCTAAACCTAACCCTGATTCTAACCCTAACCCCAACCCCAAACCCTTCCCTAACCCTGACCCTAAACCTGTCTATCCCTATCCTAACCACAACCCTAACCCTAACCGTAACCCAAAACCCTAACCCTGACCCGACCCTGACCCTGAACCTAACCCTAACCCTGACCCTACCCTAAACTGGCACCTAAACTGAACCCTGACTTTGACCCTAACCCTAACCCTGGCCCTGACCTGAACCCTGACCCTGACCTTGACCCAGAGTCCTTAAACCTAACCCTAACCCTAACCCTAACCCTAACCCTAACCCTAACCCTGGCCCTGAGCCTGACCCTGAACCTGACCCTAACCCTAACCCTAATCCAAACCCCTAACTCAAACCCTAACCTTCCCTGTCCTCCTTCTCACTCACCGACTCAAGCCAGGGCTCTATCCAAGGACAGGCTGGACCTCTGTCCCAGGGAACAAGCAGGAAGGCCCAGCAGAGGGAGAGAGAAGTGGAAGGGGCCCACTGATCTCCCTGTCCTGATTGGGCCTCCACTGACGTCTCCAAGTCCTCTGGCTCAAGCCCGCATTGAGCAGGACCCTGGGACGGATTCTGAATTCCAGGCCAGCTGGGTGGGGGGTGCTCGAAGACCTTTGCATCCCCAGATGTCCAACCCGCCTGGCCTTGCACCCTGAGCCTTGCTTCCCAGGATAGGCACGGTTCCGGTGCTCAGCAGACTTTGGGGCCACAGAGGACTTGGCAGTGGTGAGGGAACATGGGGGACCAGTCGGGGACAGCGCCATGGTGGGTCCGCATCCACCACAAGGCTGGGTCAGGGGACAGGTGCTGTGTGCAGGTCTCCTGGGCACACCTGGCCCTCTCGGAATGCAGGTCTGTGTGCCTGGTGCACCTTTCCTCCACCTCCACCTACCCCTGGAGCAAAGGCCAGGTTCAAGCATTTCCATGTCCAACCCTCAGGGTCAGATGGGAACCTGGGCTCAAGAGAGGCAGCGACTGGCCCAGGACAAAAATCGGGTACAGAGTCCAAGGATCAGAGCTTCCCTCCAGGCCTAGGCAATTCCTGACCCCCCCATGAGGTTTGCTTGGAGGGTGAGAGCTCCTCAGATGCTTGGGGAGAGCTACCCACCCCATCCCATGGGGGGACATGACCTCGGGCATCCCCAGACAGCTAGAGGCATATGTGTTTGAGCGTGCGTGTATGTGTGTGCGCGCGTGCGCGCGCGCACACACACACACGCACACACACGCACACACACCCCACTCTGCCCAGCTAGGGGTCAGAGGGGGAGACACCCTGGGAAAATGGTGGGTAACAAGGGGGAAAGAAGAAAGAGGTTGGAGACAGCTGGGCCATGGGGTCGGGGGCATCAGGACTCCTGGCAAGGGCCGAGATCCAAAGCATGGGGAGGGGAGAAAGGACAGGCTGATGGTCAAGGGGGCCCCAAGGGGCCCAGGGGCTTTGCCAGGGCACTGGGTAGGGACAGGGTCTGGGGCCTGGTGTCCATCACCACCCTGGACTACTGGAAGTAGGAAGAGGCATCCCCCACCCCCAGTGTGGACAGGGCTACAACACCGAAGGCCTCCCCTTCCTCTTCTATCAGTGGGGCCATAGAGACAGGGTGTCCCTAGTCTCCCTCAGGCTTGCAGAAGAGCCTGTTGGCCTTGAATCTCTGTCCCTGACCCACTGTGCTCCCAGTCTTGGGAAAATGCTTTGGACTCCCTCGAGGTCCTTCTGAGCAGAAGACAGCCTGGGGGCTCGGGGGGCTGACCTTGTGGGCTTGAAGCATGTGGCAGAGCACTGGACCCCTGGTCTGGGGACCCAGGGCAGGAGCCTCCTTGTTGCGGCCTCAGGGTCCCCACTGGGAAGAGGTTCCAGAGTCAGAGCTCTGCTCAGGGTGAGAAGGCTTTACTTAGCAAGGAACCGAGCACCAGCCCAGGAGAGGGAAACAGGGACAAGGGAGACTTCGGAGGTTTCTCCCCTCAGCCCTGGAGCCCACAGATCCGGCTCCTGGGAGACACCCACAAACAGAGACAGACGCAGGCACAGAGACAAAGACAGAGACAGAGACAGACACTGAACCCAGGAGAGAGGGAACCAGGAGAAGTCCCAGACTTTCCTCCAACAGCTGGGAAATGGCAGCCAAACATTGTGTCCCCTTCTCAGTCCCACGGGCCATCCACCCTGGGAGGACGGATTCAGGAATGCCCGGGGTTCCCTGTGGGGGCTGGCCAGCACATGGGCGCAGACGAGGCCCTTGGACCTCCACCTAATGGGAGCCCCGGGAAGCCTGTGTCACCAAGGTCAGAAGCCATGCACTGCAACCTTGCCACGGGGGATGGGACACAGGCAGGAGGACGGTGCCTTTGCCTGGATCGCAGAGCAGATCCAGGCCCCTCTGGGCTGTGTTCCATGCCCCTGCCCAGCCCCTGGCTCACCCGTGCCTGGCCAAGTGTGTGCACCAGCCTCCTGGGAGAGCGGGGATGGAACGTATGCAGGGGTTTTACCCCTGATGGCATCCCTAGAGGGAGAAGCCAGGACACCCCCAGTGTGCAGACGGGGAGACTGGGGAAGCCCTGAGAGCCACAGGGTGTGTGCGGGCTCACAGTCCTGGGCAGGATCAGGAGCCCGGTCTGAACCCAGCTCTGGGCCCTCCCAGCGGGGACAACAGCTGCACCCAGGCCTCCCAAAGGCTGTGGGGAGGCTGTGTGGGGATCACTGGATGGACAGGGCATGGGGTGGAGGGGGAGCCTTGAGCAGCTGGGGGAGGGGCGCCCTCAGGGAGCTCTGGTGGGAGCAGGAAGTCCGGTAAGGAGCCCCCAGGCAGTGGTGACCTCACTTCCCTGACGACAGAGCCCAACGGACTTGGAACCCACGTATCCAGGCACCCACATTCCAGAGAAAACCCCCCGGCCCAGCTCATTTCTGGGCAGATCCTGAAGGAAGCGACATGTTCTGCTGCTGCCTACCGAAGCCCAGAGGATGCAGGCAGAGGAGAGCTCGCCCGCCAAACACGTCCCCTCACTGGGCAGGTCGTGTCAGGCTTCCCCGACGACTCTGGCCCTTTGGCAAAAAGAATCAAAAGGTGACACCGGGAGGCTCAGAGTCAGACAGCCCCACACCTTCTGACCGACCCGTGTAGGCCTAGGTCTCCTCCCTGTGTGTCTGTGTGTGTGTGTGTGTGTGTGTGTGTGTGTGTGTGTGTGTGTGTGTAAAGAGAGCTCATGGGGGGTGGAGACGACCCGAGCAGGAGCAGGCTGATGAGGGGTCAGATGCCTGGTGGGCAGGTCATGTTCACACCCCAGGTTAAGGCTGGCTAGGTGGAACGGAGTGTGGGGGCTGCACCCTTCTGCCCAGGGTTGATCCTGAGACCCTGCAGGGACGGGTCACTGACCCAGGTGCGGGGCTGGGCACGCACAGGTCTGCGTGGAATCTGGGAGAAGCAGGGGCACTGGGCAGGAGCACGGTGGGTACAGCCGGGCAGGGCTCTGACGCCTCTTGCACACTCCCCATCTCTGCCTTGGCAGGCCACGGATGAACTAGGAAGGAGGCGGGAAGACACGCACTCCTCCCCGACCCCGGAGTCCCCGGTCCTGGGAAGGCCCCCGCTACATCCCAGACCACTGCCCGCGGTACTCCACTGGATTGTGGTCCTGGGCACGGAGCCCACGGAGGCCAAGTCCAAGGGTGAGAAGGCTGGGGTGGGGTGCCTGTGGCTGTGTGGGGAGGGGTCGGTGCTGGGCCCCACAGGGAGAAGCCCCCACAGGCTGGTGTGGAGCCAGGAGCCACGACTTGGCTCGGAGCACCCAGGGGGTGGACTGCCGTCGGGGAGACGTCCCCGGGAGGGTTCCTTCGTGGCTGCGGCTTCTGCGGGAGGCCCAGGGCTGGGCTCTGTCTCTGCAAAGCCACAGGGAGAGGCAGGCCCGCGGGTGACCTTCTCTCCTCTCCCAGCTTCTCCAGCCAAGGAGCTAGACCCACTCCCAACTTCAGCCACTCCGGAGGGGCACATGGTGTCTGGAGTCACTTCGGCGGGAGACCGGGAGCCCACAGGTGTCCGGGCGCCTGCCCACGGAGATGCTGATGCTGTCCGGGGAGAGCTGGCTCCTGCTCCTGCCCCCACCCCTGCTCCTGCCGTTCTCCCTTGCCCTGCCCCTGCCAGAGCGACTCCCACTTCCCCTGCCCCTGCCTGGGCTCCTGTTCTGGCCCTTGACCCAGATCCTCCCTTGGTCCCACCCCTTCCCCGACCCCTCCCTGGGCCGCTGTTCCTGCCCCAGACCCAGCTCCTGCCCTTGACCTCGCCCAGGCCATCACCCCTGCCCTTGCCCCAGCTCCTGCCCCTGCCCCTGCCCCTTCCCCCGCCCCTATCCCTTTGCCTTTCCCTGCCAGGGCCACTGCCCCGGCACCTGCCCCTGCACCGGCCCCACACCCAGGTCCTAACCCTGTTCCTGCCCTTTCCCCTGCCCCTTCCCGTGCCCCTGCCAGGAAGGCCTCCACTTTCCCTGTTCCTGCCCCAGACCCAGCTCCTGCCCTTGACCCTGAACCAGTCATCACCAATGCACTTTCCTTGGTTCCTGCTCCTGCCTCTTCCCCTGCCCCTGCGTCTGCCCCTGCCCCTGTCCTTTCTCTTTTTCCTTCCAGGGCCACTGCCCCTGCACCTGCCCCAGACCCAGGTCCTACCCCTGGCCTTTCCCCTGGCTTTGCCCCTGCCTCTGCGTCTGCCCCTGCCCCAGCCAGGAAGGCCTCCACTTTCCCTGCCTGTGCCCCTGTTCCTGCCCCAGACCCACGCCCTGTCTTTGCGTCTTCCCCTTCAACTGCCACCATCCCTTCCCCTTGCCCTGCCAGGAACACTGCCCCTTCCCCTGGCCCTGCCTAGGCCCCTGTTCCCGCCCCAGACCCAGCTACTGCCCTTGACCCTGAACCAGTCATCACCAATGCACTTGCCCCAGTTCCTGCTCCTGCCCCTGCCCCTGCCCCTGTCCTTTCTCCTTTCCCTGCCAGGGCCACTGCCCCGGCACCTGCCCCTGCACCTGCCCCAGACCCAGGTCCTGCCCCTGCCCCTGCCAGGAAGGCCTCCACTTTCCCTGCCTGCGCCCCTGTTCCTGCCCCAGACCCAGGCCCTCTCCCTGCGTCTTCCCCTTCAACTGCCGCCATCCCTTCCCCTGGCCCTGCCAGGACCACTGCCCCTTCCCCTGGCCATGCCTAGGCCCCTGTTCCCGCGCCAGACCCAGCTCCTGCCCTTGACCCTGAACCAGTCATCACCAATGCACTTGCCCCAGTTCCTGCCCCTTCCCCTGCCCCTGCCCCTGCCCCTGCCCCTGTGTCTGCCCTTGCCTCTGCCCCTGTCCTTTCTCCTTTCCCTGCCAGGGCCACGGCCCCTGCAACTGCCCCAGACCCAGGTCCTAACCCTGGTCTTGCCCCTGCCCCTGCACCTGCCACTGCCCCTGCCCCTGCCCCTGACAGGAAGGCTTCCACTTTCCCTGCCTGCGCCCCTGTTCCTGCCCCAGCCCCAGCCCCTGCCCCTGCGTCTTCGCCTTCAACTGTCGCCATCCCTTCCCCTGGCCCTGCCTAGGCCCCTGTTCCCGCCCCAGACCCAGTCCCTCTCATTTGCTCCTGCTCCTTTCCCTGACCTTGACTGGGCTCCTGTTCCTGCCTCTGACCCAGCTCCTGCTCTGGATCCTGCACTGGCCACTACTGCTGACCCTGTCCCCGCTCCTAGCCCAACCCCTGCACCAACACCTTCTCCTGCGGGACTCCCAGACCCGCACCCAGAGCCCACAACTCTGTGGGGAGATCTCCCCAGAAAAATGCCGTCAGTTCCATCCCCTGACCCCGACATCCCCCCAGAATGTCTCATCCCCTCCCCTTGTGTCCTTCCTCTCCTGTATGGAGTCACCGTTCTCGTCGCCGTCCATCTCCTCTATGCCGTGTATTATTTATTTTAAATAAAAGTTCTTGTTTTCCCTGGAACACGTCATGAGCATGAAGTGCATTCCCAACGCTGTGCCACCACGCCCCAGAACATCGTTGCAGGATACCTCCTTCCCCAAACGAGACCCTGAGCCCAAGCCCTCCTGCCCATTGTTCCCCCAGCCTGGCCCCTCGCAAGCCCCAAGCTGTTCCTGCACGTGTTCTGGAGGTTTCTGGAAGTGGAATCCCTCAATAGGTGCCTTTGTGTCTGCACCTATTTTCAAAGGGCCCTTGTTTGGGGTTTGGTTTGGTTTGCTTAGGTTAGGTTTGGTTTTTGTTTCTTCTCTCTGTTTGACATAGAATTTACCTTCTTGGTTGTTGAGATGCCCAATGGATTACAGAGGAGATGTCATCCTAGGGACCCCTTTAGGAATTCTGGGCACAATCTCGGGGCCAAGGCCCCTGTTCCTGCTGGGACACCACAGTCGGGCCCCAGACAGGACACGGCTGTTTCCTCCTGTGGCCCGCACAGAAACCAGGGAAATGCAGAAAGCTGGAAGACACACCACGGAGCGCAAAAGCATCGCTCACAAGCCTAGGCCAGAGAAAGGTCTCCCATGGGTCTGCTCCAATCCATGCTCCAAGTCACTGGGTCCCACGGGGACAGAGACAGGGACAGAGACTAGACACGTGCAAGTTCAAGGGGGAGGAGAGGCACCCAGGGAGTATGAGTCAGGAGATGCAGGAGCTCCCGGGGAAGGACTCGGGCAAAGGAAACCCTGGGGAGGCAGTGCTGGTCACCCTCAGACTGGCAGGTGTCTGGTCTGGGGACCAGCAGCCCTGGGGAGAACGTGAGGAAGCAGAGGTCCAATGCAGGGCCCCTGGAGAGAAGGCAGACAGGCACCCCTGTCTGAGACAACCGTGAGCGGCACCCATCCCAGGCCACAGGTGCACCTGTCACCTAGCAGGGCTCAGCCTGGGACTCACCCCCAGAAACTCTGGCTCAGTTGGCCTGACCCTGAACCTAACCCTAACCCTGACCCTGACCCTAAACTGGAACCCCAACTGAATCCTGACCCTGGCCCTCAACCGAACCCTGGCCATGACCTGAACCCTGACACTGACCCTGGCCCAGTCCCTAAACCTAACCCTGCCGCTAAGCCTGACCCTGACCCTAACACCAAACCTGACCCTAACCCTGACCCTAAACTGGACCCGGAACTGAGCCCTGACTCTGACCTAAACCTAAACCTAACCCTGGACCTGACGAGAAAACTGACCCTGACCCTGACCCAGTCCCTAAACCTAACCCTGAGCGTAACACTAACCCTGGTCCTAACCCTGACCCTGACCCTAACACTGACCCTAACCCTAAAACGTACCCTAACCCACCCTGGACCTGACCCTAACACTAACCCTAAACCTAACGCTAAACCTAAAACTTACCCTAACCCTGGCGCTGGCCCTGACCCTAACACTAACACTGACCCTGACCCTAACCCTGACCGTAACACTGACCACGACCCAGACCCTAACCCTAACGCTGACCCGGACCCTAACAAGGACCCTGACCCTAAACCTAACCCTGATTCTAACCCTAACCCCAACCCCAAACCCTTCCCTAACCCTGACCCTAAACCTGTCTATCCCTATCCTAACCACAACCCTAACCCTAACCGTAACCCAAAACCCTAACCCTGACCCGACCCTGACCCTGAACCTAACCCTAACCCTGACCCTACCCTAAACTGGCACCTAAACTGAACCCTGACTTTGACCCTAACCCTAACCCTGGCCCTGACCTGAACCCTGACCCTGACCTTGACCCAGAGTCCTTAAACCTAACCCTAACCCTAACCCTAACCCTAACCCTAACCCTAACCCTGGCCCTGAGCCTGACCCTGAACCTGACCCTAACCCTAACCCTAATCCAAACCCCTAACTCAAACCCTAACCTTCCCTGTCCTCCTTCTCACTCACCGACTCAAGCCAGGGCTCTATCCAAGGACAGGCTGGACCTCTGTCCCAGGGAACAAGCAGGAAGGCCCAGCAGAGGGAGAGAGAAGTGGAAGGGGCCCACTGATCTCCCTGTCCTGATTGGGCCTCCACTGACGTCTCCAAGTCCTCTGGCTCAAGCCCGCATTGAGCAGGACCCTGGGACGGATTCTGAATTCCAGGCCAGCTGGGTGGGGGGTGCTCGAAGACCTTTGCATCCCCAGATGTCCAACCCGCCTGGCCTTGCACCCTGAGCCTTGCTTCCCAGGATAGGCACGGTTCCGGTGCTCAGCAGACTTTGGGGCCACAGAGGACTTGGCAGTGGTGAGGGAACATGGGGGACCAGTCGGGGACAGCGCCATGGTGGGTCCGCATCCACCACAAGGCTGGGTCAGGGGACAGGTGCTGTGTGCAGGTCTCCTGGGCACACCTGGCCCTCTCGGAATGCAGGTCTGTGTGCCTGGTGCACCTTTCCTCCACCTCCACCTACCCCTGGAGCAAAGGCCAGGTTCAAGCATTTCCATGTCCAACCCTCAGGGTCAGATGGGAACCTGGGCTCAAGAGAGGCAGCGACTGGCCCAGGACAAAAATCGGGTACAGAGTCCAAGGATCAGAGCTTCCCTCCAGGCCTAGGCAATTCCTGACCCCCCCATGAGGTTTGCTTGGAGGGTGAGAGCTCCTCAGATGCTTGGGGAGAGCTACCCACCCCATCCCATGGGGGGACATGACCTCGGGCATCCCCAGACAGCTAGAGGCATATGTGTTTGAGCGTGCGTGTATGTGTGTGCGCGCGTGCGCGCGCGCACACACACACACGCACACACACGCACACACACCCCACTCTGCCCAGCTAGGGGTCAGAGGGGGAGACACCCTGGGAAAATGGTGGGTAACAAGGGGGAAAGAAGAAAGAGGTTGGAGACAGCTGGGCCATGGGGTCGGGGGCATCAGGACTCCTGGCAAGGGCCGAGATCCAAAGCATGGGGAGGGGAGAAAGGACAGGCTGATGGTCAAGGGGGCCCCAAGGGGCCCAGGGGCTTTGCCAGGGCACTGGGTAGGGACAGGGTCTGGGGCCTGGTGTCCATCACCACCCTGGACTACTGGAAGTAGGAAGAGGCATCCCCCACCCCCAGTGTGGACAGGGCTACAACACCGAAGGCCTCCCCTTCCTCTTCTATCAGTGGGGCCATAGAGACAGGGTGTCCCTAGTCTCCCTCAGGCTTGCAGAAGAGCCTGTTGGCCTTGAATCTCTGTCCCTGACCCACTGTGCTCCCAGTCTTGGGAAAATGCTTTGGACTCCCTCGAGGTCCTTCTGAGCAGAAGACAGCCTGGGGGCTCGGGGGGCTGACCTTGTGGGCTTGAAGCATGTGGCAGAGCACTGGACCCCTGGTCTGGGGACCCAGGGCAGGAGCCTCCTTGTTGCGGCCTCAGGGTCCCCACTGGGAAGAGGTTCCAGAGTCAGAGCTCTGCTCAGGGTGAGAAGGCTTTACTTAGCAAGGAACCGAGCACCAGCCCAGGAGAGGGAAACAGGGACAAGGGAGACTTCGGAGGTTTCTCCCCTCAGCCCTGGAGCCCACAGATCCGGCTCCTGGGAGACACCCACAAACAGAGACAGACGCAGGCACAGAGACAAAGACAGAGACAGAGACAGACACTGAACCCAGGAGAGAGGGAACCAGGAGAAGTCCCAGACTTTCCTCCAACAGCTGGGAAATGGCAGCCAAACATTGTGTCCCCTTCTCAGTCCCACGGGCCATCCACCCTGGGAGGACGGATTCAGGAATGCCCGGGGTTCCCTGTGGGGGCTGGCCAGCACATGGGCGCAGACGAGGCCCTTGGACCTCCACCTAATGGGAGCCCCGGGAAGCCTGTGTCACCAAGGTCAGAAGCCATGCACTGCAACCTTGCCACGGGGGATGGGACACAGGCAGGAGGACGGTGCCTTTGCCTGGATCGCAGAGCAGATCCAGGCCCCTCTGGGCTGTGTTCCATGCCCCTGCCCAGCCCCTGGCTCACCCGTGCCTGGCCAAGTGTGTGCACCAGCCTCCTGGGAGAGCGGGGATGGAACGTATGCAGGGGTTTTACCCCTGATGGCATCCCTAGAGGGAGAAGCCAGGACACCCCCAGTGTGCAGACGGGGAGACTGGGGAAGCCCTGAGAGCCACAGGGTGTGTGCGGGCTCACAGTCCTGGGCAGGATCAGGAGCCCGGTCTGAACCCAGCTCTGGGCCCTCCCAGCGGGGACAACAGCTGCACCCAGGCCTCCCAAAGGCTGTGGGGAGGCTGTGTGGGGATCACTGGATGGACAGGGCATGGGGTGGAGGGGGAGCCTTGAGCAGCTGGGGGAGGGGCGCCCTCAGGGAGCTCTGGTGGGAGCAGGAAGTCCGGTAAGGAGCCCCCAGGCAGTGGTGACCTCACTTCCCTGACGACAGAGCCCAACGGACTTGGAACCCACGTATCCAGGCACCCACATTCCAGAGAAAACCCCCCGGCCCAGCTCATTTCTGGGCAGATCCTGAAGGAAGCGACATGTTCTGCTGCTGCCTACCGAAGCCCAGAGGATGCAGGCAGAGGAGAGCTCGCCCGCCAAACACGTCCCCTCACTGGGCAGGTCGTGTCAGGCTTCCCCGACGACTCTGGCCCTTTGGCAAAAAGAATCAAAAGGTGACACCAGGAGGCTCAGAGTCAGACAGCCCCACACCTTCTGACCGACCCGTGTAGGCCTAGGTCTCCTCCCTGTGTGTCTGTGTGTGTGTGTGTGTGTGTGTGTGTGTGTGTGTGTGTGTAAAGAGAGCTCATGGGGGGTGGAGACGACCCGAGCAGGAGCAGGCTGATGAGGGGTCAGATGCCTGGTGGGCAGGTCATGTTCACACCCCAGGTTAAGGCTGGCTAGGTGGAACGGAGTGTGGGGGCTGCACCCTTCTGCCCAGGGTTGATCCTGAGACCCTGCAGGGACGGGTCACTGACCCAGGTGCGGGGCTGGGCACGCACAGGTCTGCGTGGAATCTGGGAGAAGCAGGGGCACTGGGCAGGAGCACGGTGGGTACAGCCGGGCAGGGCTCTGACGCCTCTTGCACACTCCCCATCTCTGCCTTGGCAGGCCACGGATGAACTAGGAAGGAGGCGGGAAGACACGCACTCCTCCCCGACCCCGGAGTCCCCGGTCCTGGGAAGGCCCCCGCTACATCCCAGACCACTGCCCGCGGTACTCCACTGGATTGTGGTCCTGGGCACGGAGCCCACGGAGGCCAAGTCCAAGGGTGAGAAGGCTGGGGTGGGGTGCCTGTGGCTGTGTGGGGAGGGGTCGGTGCTGGGCCCCACAGGGAGAAGCCCCCACAGGCTGGTGTGGAGCCAGGAGCCACGACTTGGCTCGGAGCACCCAGGGGGTGGACTGCCGTCGGGGAGACGTCCCCGGGAGGGTTCCTTCGTGGCTGCGGCTTCTGCGGGAGGCCCAGGGCTGGGCTCTGTCTCTGCAAAGCCACAGGGAGAGGCAGGCCCGCGGGTGACCTTCTCTCCTCTCCCAGCTTCTCCAGCCAAGGAGCTAGACCCACTCCCAACTTCAGCCACTCCGGAGGGGCACATGGTGTCTGGAGTCACTTCGGCGGGAGACCGGGAGCCCACAGGTGTCCGGGCGCCTGCCCACGGAGATGCTGATGCTGTCCGGGGAGAGCTGGCTCCTGCTCCTGCCCCCACCCCTGCTCCTGCCGTTCTCCCTTGCCCTGCCCCTGCCAGAGCGACTCCCACTTCCCCTGCCCCTGCCTGGGCTCCTGTTCTGGCCCTTGACCCAGATCCTCCCTTGGTCCCACCCCTTCCCCGACCCCTCCCTGGGCCGCTGTTCCTGCCCCAGACCCAGCTCCTGCCCTTGACCTCGCCCAGGCCATCACCCCTGCCCTTGCCCCAGCTCCTGCCCCTGCCCCTGCCCCTTCCCCCGCCCCTATCCCTTCGCCTTTCCCTGCCAGGGCCACTGCCCCGGCACCTGCCCCTGCACCGGCCCCACACCCAGGTCCTAACCCTGTTCCTGCCCTTTCCCCTGCCCCTTCCCGTGCCCCTGCCAGGAAGGCCTCCACTTTCCCTGTTCCTGCCCCAGACCCAGCTCCTGCCCTTGACCCTGAACCAGTCATCACCAATGCACTTTCCTTGGTTCCTGCTCCTGCCTCTTCCCCTGCCCCTGCGTCTGCCCCTGCCCCTGTCCTTTCTCTTTTTCCTGCCAGGGCCACTGCCCCTGCACCTGCCCCAGACCCAGGTCCTACCCCTGGCCTTTCCCCTGGCTTTGCCCCTGCCTCTGCGTCTGCCCCTGCCCCAGCCAGGAAGGCCTCCACTTTCCCTGCCTGTGCCCCTGTTCCTGCCCCAGACCCACGCCCTGTCTTTGCGTCTTCCCCTTCAACTGCCACCATCCCTTCCCCTTGCCCTGCCAGGAACACTGCCCCTTCCCCTGGCCCTGCCTAGGCCCCTGTTCCCGCCCCAGACCCAGCTACTGCCCTTGACCCTGAACCAGTCATCACCAATGCACTTGCCCCAGTTCCTGCTCCTGCCCCTGCCCCTGCCCCTGTCCTTTCTCCTTTCCCTGCCAGGGCCACTGCCCCGGCACCTGCCCCTGCACCTGCCCCAGACCCAGGTCCTGCCCCTGCCCCTGCCAGGAAGGCCTCCACTTTCCCTGCCTGCGCCCCTGTTCCTGCCCCAGACCCAGGCCCTCTCCCTGCGTCTTCCCCTTCAACTGCCGCCATCCCTTCCCCTGGCCCTGCCAGGACCACTGCCCCTTCCCCTGGCCATGCCTAGGCCCCTGTTCCCGCGCCAGACCCAGCTCCTGCCCTTGACCCTGAACCAGTCATCACCAATGCACTTGCCCCAGTTCCTGCCCCTTCCCCTGCCCCTGCCCCTGCCCCTGCCCCTGTGTCTGCCCTTGCCTCTGCCCCTGTCCTTTCTCCTTTCCCTGCCAGGGCCACGGCCCCTGCAACTGCCCCAGACCCAGGTCCTAACCCTGGTCTTGCCCCTGCCCCTGCACCTGCCACTGCCCCTGCCCCTGCCCCTGACAGGAAGGCTTCCACTTTCCCTGCCTGCGCCCCTGTTCCTGCCCCAGCCCCAGCCCCTGCCCCTGCGTCTTCGCCTTCAACTGTCGCCATCCCTTCCCCTGGCCCTGCCTAGGCCCCTGTTCCCGCCCCAGACCCAGTCCCTCTCATTTGCTCCTGCTCCTTTCCCTGACCTTGCCTGGGCTCCTGTTCCTGCCTCTGACCCAGCTCCTGCTCTGGATCCTGCACTGGCCACTACTGCTGACCCTGTCCCCGCTCCTAGCCCAACCCCTGCACCAACACCTTCTCCTGCGGGACTCCCAGACCCGCACCCAGAGCCCACAACTCTGTGGGGAGATCTCCCCAGAAAAATGCCGTCAGTTCCATCCCCTGACCCCGACATCCCCCCAGAATGTCTCATCCCCTCCCCTTGTGTCCTTCCTCTCCTGTATGGAGTCACCGTTCTCGTCGCCGTCCATCTCCTCTATGCCGTGTATTATTTATTTTAAATAAAAGTTCTTGTTTTCCCTGGAACACGTCATGAGCATGAAGTGCATTCCCAACGCTGTGCCACCACGCCCCAGAACATCGTTGCAGGATACCTCCTTCCCCAAACGAGACCCTGAGCCCAAGCCCTCCTGCCCATTGTTCCCCCAGCCTGGCCCCTCGCAAGCCCCAAGCTGTTCCTGCACGTGTTCTGGAGGTTTCTGGAAGTGGAATCCCTCAATAGGTGCCTTTGTGTCTGCACCTATTTTCAAAGGGCCCTTGTTTGGGGTTTGGTTTGGTTTGCTTAGGTTAGGTTTGGTTTTTGTTTCTTCTCTCTGTTTGACATAGAATTTACCTTCTTGGTTGTTGAGATGCCCAATGGATTACAGAGGAGATGTCATCCTAGGGACCCCTTTAGGAATTCTGGGCACAATCTCGGGGCCAAGGCCCCTGTTCCTGCTGGGACACCACAGTCGGGCCCCAGACAGGACACGGCTGTTTCCTCCTGTGGCCCGCACAGAAACCAGGGAAATGCAGAAAGCTGGAAGACACACCACGGAGCGCAAAAGCATCGCTCACAAGCCTAGGCCAGAGAAAGGTCTCCCATGGGTCTGCTCCAATCCATGCTCCAAGTCACTGGGTCCCACGGGGACAGAGACAGGGACAGAGACTAGACACGTGCAAGTTCAAGGGGGAGGAGAGGCACCCAGGGAGTATGAGTCAGGAGATGCAGGAGCTCCCGGGGAAGGACTCGGGCAAAGGAAACCCTGGGGAGGCAGTGCTGGTCACCCTCAGACTGGCAGGTGTCTGGTCTGGGGACCAGCAGCCCTGGGGAGAACGTGAGGAAGCAGAGGTCCAATGCAGGGCCCCTGGAGAGAAGGCAGACAGGCACCCCTGTCTGAGACAACCGTGAGCGGCACCCATCCCAGGCCACAGGTGCACCTGTCACCTAGCAGGGCTCAGCCTGGGACTCACCCCCAGAAACTCTGGCTCAGTTGGCCTGACCCTGAACCTAACCCTAACCCTGACCCTGACCCTAAACTGGAACCCCAACTGAATCCTGACCCTGGCCCTCAACCGAACCCTGGCCATGACCTGAACCCTGACACTGACCCTGGCCCAGTCCCTAAACCTAACCCTGCCGCTAAGCCTGACCCTGACCCTAACACCAAACCTGACCCTAACCCTGACCCTAAACTGGACCCGGAACTGAGCCCTGACTCTGACCTAAACCTAAACCTAACCCTGGACCTGACGAGAAAACTGACCCTGACCCTGACCCAGTCCCTAAACCTAACCCTGAGCGTAACACTAACCCTGGTCCTAACCCTGACCCTGACCCTAACACTGACCCTAACCCTAAAACGTACCCTAACCCACCCTGGACCTGACCCTAACACTAACCCTAAACCTAACGCTAAACCTAAAACTTACCCTAACCCTGGCGCTGGCCCTGACCCTAACACTAACACTGACCCTGACCCTAACCCTGACCGTAACACTGACCACGACCCAGACCCTAACCCTAACGCTGACCCGGACCCTAACAAGGACCCTGACCCTAAACCTAACCCTGATTCTAACCCTAACCCCAACCCCAAACCCTTCCCTAACCCTGACCCTAAACCTGTCTATCCCTATCCTAACCACAACCCTAACCCTAACCGTAACCCAAAACCCTAACCCTGACCCGACCCTGACCCTGAACCTAACCCTAACCCTGACCCTACCCTAAACTGGCACCTAAACTGAACCCTGACTTTGACCCTAACCCTAACCCTGGCCCTGACCTGAACCCTGACCCTGACCTTGACCCAGAGTCCTTAAACCTAACCCTAACCCTAACCCTAACCCTAACCCTAACCCTGGCCCTGAGCCTGACCCTGAACCTGACCCTAACCCTAACCCTAATCCAAACCCCTAACTCAAACCCTAACCTTCCCTGTCCTCCTTCTCACTCACCGACTCAAGCCAGGGCTCTATCCAAGGACAGGCTGGACCTCTGTCCCAGGGAACAAGCAGGAAGGCCCAGCAGAGGGAGAGAGAAGTGGAAGGGGCCCACTGATCTCCCTGTCCTGATTGGGCCTCCACTGACGTCTCCAAGTCCTCTGGCTCAAGCCCGCATTGAGCAGGACCCTGGGACGGATTCTGAATTCCAGGCCAGCTGGGTGGGGGGTGCTCGAAGACCTTTGCATCCCCAGATGTCCAACCCGCCTGGCCTTGCACCCTGAGCCTTGCTTCCCAGGATAGGCACGGTTCCGGTGCTCAGCAGACTTTGGGGCCACAGAGGACTTGGCAGTGGTGAGGGAACATGGGGGACCAGTCGGGGACAGCGCCATGGTGGGTCCGCATCCACCACAAGGCTGGGTCAGGGGACAGGTGCTGTGTGCAGGTCTCCTGGGCACACCTGGCCCTCTCGGAATGCAGGTCTGTGTGCCTGGTGCAACTTTCCTCCACCTCCACCTACCCCTGGAGCAAAGGCCAGGTTCAAGCATTTCCATGTCCAACCCTCAGGGTCAGATGGGAACCTGGGCTCAAGAGAGGCAGCGACTGGCCCAGGACAAAAATCGGGTACAGAGTCCAAGGATCAGAGCTTCCCTCCAGGCCTAGGCAATTCCTGACCCCCCCATGAGGTTTGCTTGGAGGGTGAGAGCTCCTCAGATGCTTGGGGAGAGCTACCCACCCCATCCCATGGGGGGACATGACCTCGGGCATCCCCAGACAGCTAGAGGCATATGTGTTTGAGCGTGCGTGTATGTGTGTGCGCGCGTGCGCGCGCGCACACACACACACGCACACACACGCACACACACGCACACACACCCCACTCTGCCCAGCTAGGGGTCAGAGGGGGAGACACCCTGGGAAAATGGTGGGTAACAAGGGGGAAAGAAGAAAGAGGTTGGAGACAGCTGGGCCATGGGGTCGGGGGCATCAGGACTCCTGGCAAGGGCCGAGATCCAAAGCATGGGGAGGGGAGAAAGGACAGGCTGATGGTCAAGGGGGCCCCAAGGGGCCCAGGGGCTTTGCCAGGGCACTGGGTAGGGACAGGGTCTGGGGCCTGGTGTCCATCACCACCCTGGACTACTGGAAGTAGGAAGAGGCATCCCCCACCCCCAGTGTGGACAGGGCTACAACACCGAAGGCCTCCCCTTCCTCTTCTATCAGTGGGGCCATAGAGACAGGGTGTCCCTAGTCTCCCTCAGGCTTGCAGAAGAGCCTGTTGGCCTTGAATCTCTGTCCCTGACCCACTGTGCTCCCAGTCTTGGGAAAATGCTTTGGACTCCCTCGAGGTCCTTCTGAGCAGAAGACAGCCTGGGGGCTCGGGGGGCTGACCTTGTGGGCTTGAAGCATGTGGCAGAGCACTGGACCCCTGGTCTGGGGACCCAGGGCAGGAGCCTCCTTGTTGCGGCCTCAGGGTCCCCACTGGGAAGAGGTTCCAGAGTCAGAGCTCTGCTCAGGGTGAGAAGGCTTTACTTAGCAAGGAACCGAGCACCAGCCCAGGAGAGGGAAACAGGGACAAGGGAGACTTCGGAGGTTTCTCCCCTCAGCCCTGGAGCCCACAGATCCGGCTCCTGGGAGACACCCACAAACAGAGACAGACGCAGGCACAGAGACAAAGACAGAGACAGAGACAGACACTGAACCCAGGAGAGAGGGAACCAGGAGAAGTCCCAGACTTTCCTCCAACAGCTGGGAAATGGCAGCCAAACATTGTGTCCCCTTCTCAGTCCCACGGGCCATCCACCCTGGGAGGACGGATTCAGGAATGCCCGGGGTTCCCTGTGGGGGCTGGCCAGCACATGGGCGCAGACGAGGCCCTTGGACCTCCACCTAATGGGAGCCCCGGGAAGCCTGTGTCACCAAGGTCAGAAGCCATGCACTGCAACCTTGCCACGGGGGATGGGACACAGGCAGGAGGACGGTGCCTTTGCCTGGATCGCAGAGCAGATCCAGGCCCCTCTGGGCTGTGTTCCATGCCCCTGCCCAGCCCCTGGCTCACCCGTGCCTGGCCAAGTGTGTGCACCAGCCTCCTGGGAGAGCGGGGATGGAACGTATGCAGGGGTTTTACCCCTGATGGCATCCCTAGAGGGAGAAGCCAGGACACCCCCAGTGTGCAGACGGGGAGACTGGGGAAGCCCTGAGAGCCACAGGGTGTGTGCGGGCTCACAGTCCTGGGCAGGATCAGGAGCCCGGTCTGAACCCAGCTCTGGGCCCTCCCAGCGGGGACAACAGCTGCACCCAGGCCTCCCAAAGGCTGTGGGGAGGCTGTGTGGGGATCACTGGATGGACAGGGCATGGGGTGGAGGGGGAGCCTTGAGCAGCTGGGGGAGGGGCGCCCTCAGGGAGCTCTGGTGGGAGCAGGAAGTCCGGTAAGGAGCCCCCAGGCAGTGGTGACCTCACTTCCCTGACGACAGAGCCCAACGGACTTGGAACCCACGTATCCAGGCACCCACATTCCAGAGAAAACCCCCCGGCCCAGCTCATTTCTGGGCAGATCCTGAAGGAAGCGACATGTTCTGCTGATGCCTACCGAAGCCCAGAGGATGCAGGCAGAGGAGAGCTCGCCCGCCAAACACGTCCCCTCACTGGGCAGGTCGTGTCAGGCTTCCCCGACGACTCTGGCCCTTTGGCAAAAAGAATCAAAAGGTGACACCGGGAGGCTCAGAGTCAGACAGCCCCACACCTTCTGACCGACCCGTGTAGGCCTAGGTCTCCTCCCTGTGTGTCTGTGTGTGTGTGTGTGTGTGTGTGTGTGTGTGTGTGTGTGTGTAAAGAGAGCTCATGAGGGGTGGAGACGACCCGAGCAGGAGCAGGCTGATGAGGGGTCAGATGCCTGGTGGGCAGGTCATGTTCACACCCCAGGTTAAGGCTGGCTAGGTGGAACGGAGTGTGGGGGCTGCACCCTTCTGCCCAGGGTTGATCCTGAGACCCTGCAGGGATGGGTCACTGACCCAGGTGCGGGGCTGGGCACGCACAGGTCTGCGTGGAATCTGGGAGAAGCAGGGGCACTGGGCAGGAGCACGGTGGGTACAGCCGGGCAGGGCTCTGACGCCTCTTGCACACTCCCCATCTCTGCCTTGGCAGGCCACGGATGAACTAGGAAGGAGGCGGGAAGACACGCACTCCTCCCCGACCCCGGAGTCCCCGGTCCTGGGAAGGCCCCCGCTACATCCCAGACCACTGCCCGCGGTACTCCACTGGATTGTGGTCCTGGGCACGGAGCCCACGGAGGCCAAGTCCAAGGGTGAGAAGGCTGGGGTGGGGTGCCTGTGGCTGTGTGGGGAGGGGTCGGTGCTGGGCCCCACAGGGAGAAGCCCCCACAGGCTGGTGTGGAGCCAGGAGCCACGACTTGGCTCGGAGCACCCAGGGGGTGGACTGCCGTCGGGGAGACGTCCCCGGGAGGGTTCCTTCGTGGCTGCGGCTTCTGCGGGAGGCCCAGGGCTGGGCTCTGTCTCTGCAAAGCCACAGGGAGAGGCAGGCCCACGGGTGACCTTCTCTCCTCTCCCAGCTTCTCCAGCCAAGGAGCTAGACCCACTCCCAACTTCAGCCACTCCGGAGGGGCACATGGTGTCTGGAGTCACTTCGGCGGGAGACCGGGAGCCCACAGGTGTCCGGGCGCCTGCCCACGGAGATGCTGATGCTGTCCGGGGAGAGCTGGCTCCTGCTCCTGCCCCCACCCCTGCTCCTGCCGTTCCCCCTTGCCCTGCCCCTGCCAGAGCGACTCCCACTTCCCCTGCCCCTGCCTGGGCTCCTGTTCTGGCCCTTGACCCAGATCCTCCCTTGGTCCCACCCCTTCCCCGACCCCTCCCTGGGCCGCTGTTCCTGCCCCAGACCCAGCTCCTGCCCTTGACCTCGCCCAGGCCATCACCCCTGCCCTTGCCCCAGCTCCTGCCCCTGCCCCTGCCCCTTCCCCCGCCCCTATCCCTTCGCCTTTCCCTGCCAGGGCCACTGCCCAGGCACCTGCCCCTGCACCGGCCCCACACCCAGGTCCTAACCCTGTTCCTGCCCTTTCCCCTGCCCCTTCCCGTGCCCCTGCCAGGAAGGCCTCCACTTTCCCTGTTCCTGCCCCAGACCCAGCTCCTGCCCTTGACCCTGAACCAGTCATCACCAATGCACTTTCCTTGGTTCCTGCTCCTGCCTCTTCCCCTGCCCCTGCGTCTGCCCCTGCCCCTGTCCTTTCTCTTTTTCCTGCCAGGGCCACTGCCCCTGCACCTGCCCCAGACCCAGGTCCTACCCCTGGCCTTTCCCCTGGCTTTGCCCCTGCCTCTGCGTCTGCCCCTGCCCCACCCAGGAAGGCCTCCACTTTCCCTGCCTGTGCCCCTGTTCCTGCCCCAGACCCACGCCCTGTCTTTGCGTCTTCCCCTTCAACTGCCACCATCCCTTCCCCTTGCCCTGCCAGGAACACTGCCCCTTCCCCTGGCCCTGCCTAGGCCCCTGTTCCCGCCCCAGACCCAGCTACTGCCCTTGACCCTGAACCAGTCATCACCAATGCACTTGCCCCAGTTCCTGCTCCTGCCCCTGCCCCTGCCCCTGTCCTTTCTCCTTTCCCTGCCAGGGCCACTGCCCCGGCACCTGCCCCTGCACCTGCCCCAGACCCAGGTCCTGCCCCTGCCCCTGCCAGGAAGGCCTCCACTTTCCCTGCCTGCGCCCCTGTTCCTGCCCCAGACCCAGGCCCTCTCCCTGCGTCTTCCCCTTCAACTGCCGCCATCCCTTCCCCTGGCCCTGCCAGGACCACTGCCCCTTCCCCTGGCCATGCCTAGGCCCCTGTTCCCGCGCCAGACCCAGCTCCTGCCCTTGACCCTGAACCAGTCATCACCAATGCACTTGCTCCAGTTCCTGCCCCTTCCCCTGCCCCTGCCCCTGCCCCTGCCCCTGTGTCTGCCCTTGCCTCTGCCCCTGTCCTTTCTCCTTTCCCTGCCAGGGCCACGGCCCCTGCAACTGCCCCAGACCCAGGTCCTAACCCTGGTCTTGCCCCTGCCCCTGCACCTGCCACTGCCCCTGCCCCTGCCCCTGACAGGAAGGCTTCCACTTTCCCTGCCTGCGCCCCTGTTCCTGCCCCAGCCCCAGCCCCTGCCCCTGCGTCTTCACCTTCAACTGTCGCCATCCCTTCCCCTGGCCCTGCCTAGGCCCCTGTTCCCGCCCCAGACCCAGTCCCTCTCATTTGCTCCTGCTCCTTTCCCTGACCTTGACTGGGCTCCTGTTCCTGCCTCTGACCCAGCTCCTGCTCTGGATCCTGCACTGGCCACTACTGCTGACCCTGTCCCCGCTCCTAGCCCAACCCCTGCCCCAACACCTTCTCCTGCGGGACTCCCAGACCCGCACCCAGAGCCCACAACTCTGTGGGGAGATCTCCCCAGAAAAATGCCGTCAGTTCCATCCCCTGACCCCGACATCCCCCCAGAATGTCTCATCCCCTCCCCTTGTGTCCTTCCTCTCCTGTATGGAGTCACCGTTCTCGTCGCCGTCCATCTCCTCTATGCCGTGTATTATTTATTTTAAATAAAAGTTCTTGTTTTCCCTGGAACACGTCATGAGCATGAAGTGCATTCCCAACGCTGTGCCACCACGCCCCAGAACATCGTTGCAGGATACCTCCTTCCCCAAACGAGACCCTGAGCCCAAGCCCTCCTGCCCATTGTTCCCCCAGCCTGGCCCCTCGCAAGCCCCAAGCTGTTCCTGCACGTGTTCTGGAGGTTTCTGGAAGTGGAATCCCTCAATAGGTGCCTTTGTGTCTGCACCTATTTTCAAAGGGCCCTTGTTTGGGGTTTGGTTTGGTTTGCTTAGGTTAGGTTTGGTTTTTGTTTCTTCTCTCTGTTTGACATAGAATTTACCTTCTTGGTTGTTGAGATGCCCAATGGATTACAGAGGAGATGTCATCCTAGGGACCCCTTTAGGAATTCTGGGCACAATCTCGGGGCCAAGGCCCCTGTTCCTGCTGGGACACCACAGTCGGGCCCCAGACAGGACACGGCTGTTTCCTCCTGTGGCCCGCACAGAAACCAGGGAAATGCAGAAAGCTGGAAGACACACCACGGAGCGCAAAAGCATCGCTCACAAGCCTAGGCCAGAGAAAGGTCTCCCATGGGTCTGCTCCAATCCATGCTCCAAGTCACTGGGTCCCACGGGGACAGAGACAGGGACAGAGACTAGACACGTGCAAGTTCAAGGGGGAGGAGAGGCACCCAGGGAGTATGAGTCAGGAGATGCAGGAGCTCCCGGGGAAGGACTCGGGCAAAGGAAACCCTGGGGAGGCAGTGCTGGTCACCCTCAGACTGGCAGGTGTCTGGTCTGGGGACCAGCAGCCCTGGGGAGAACGTGAGGAAGCAGAGGTCCAATGCAGGGCCCCTGGAGAGAAGGCAGACAGGCACCCCTGTCTGAGACAACCGTGAGCGGCACCCATCCCAGGCCACAGGTGCACCTGTCACCTAGCAGGGCTCAGCCTGGGACTCACCCCCAGAAACTCTGGCTCAGTTGGCCTGACCCTGAACCTAACCCTAACCCTGACCCTGACCCTAAACTGGAACCCCAACTGAATCCTGACCCTGGCCCTCAACCGAACCCTGGCCATGACCTGAACCCTGACACTGACCCTGGCCCAGTCCCTAAACCTAACCCTGCCGCTAAGCCTGACCCTGACCCTAACACCAAACCTGACCCTAACCCTGACCCTAAACTGGACCCGGAACTGAGCCCTGACTCTGACCTAAACCTAAACCTAACCCTGGACCTGACGAGAAAACTGACCCTGACCCTGACCCAGTCCCTAAACCTAACCCTGAGCGTAACACTAACCCTGGTCCTAACCCTGACCCTGACCCTAACACTGACCCTAACCCTAAAACGTACCCTAACCCACCCTGGACCTGACCCTAACACTAACCCTAAACCTAACGCTAAACCTAAAACTTACCCTAACCCTGGCGCTGGCCCTGACCCTAACACTAACACTGACCCTGACCCTAACCCTGACCGTAACACTGACCACGACCCAGACCCTAACCCTAACGCTGACCCGGACCCTAACAAGGACCCTGACCCTAAACCTAACCCTGATTCTAACCCTAACCCCAACCCCAAACCCTTCCCTAACCCTGACCCTAAACCTGTCTATCCCTATCCTAACCACAACCCTAACCCTAACCGTAACCCAAAACCCTAACCCTGACCCGACCCTGACCCTGAACCTAACCCTAACCCTGACCCTACCCTAAACTGGCACCTAAACTGAACCCTGACTTTGACCCTAACCCTAACCCTGGCCCTGACCTGAACCCTGACCCTGACCTTGACCCAGAGTCCTTAAACCTAACCCTAACCCTAACCCTAACCCTAACCCTAACCCTAACCCTGGCCCTGAGCCTGACCCTGAACCTGACCCTAACCCTAACCCTAATCCAAACCCCTAACTCAAACCCTAACCTTCCCTGTCCTGCCAGGGCTCTATCGAAGGACAGGCTGGACCTCTGTCCCAGGGAACAAGCAGGAAGGCCCAGCAGAGGGAGAGAGAAGTGGAAGGGGCCCACTGATCTCCCTGTCCTGATTGGGCCTCCACTGACCACTGACGTCTCCAAGTCCTCTGGCTCAAGCCCGCATTGAGCAGGACCCTGGGACGGATTCTGAATTCCAGGCCAGCTGGGTGGGGGGTGCTCGAAGACCTTTGCATCCCCAGATGTCCAACCCGCCTGGCCTTGCACCCTGAGCCTTGCTTCCCAGGATAGGCACGGTTCCGGTGCTCAGCAGACTTTGGGGCCACAGAGGACTTGGCAGTGGTGAGGGAACATGGGGGACCAGTCGGGGACAGCGCCATGGTGGGTCCGCATCCACCACAAGGCTGGGTCAGGGGACAGGTGCTGTGTGCAGGTCTCCTGGGCACACCTGGCCCTCTCGGAATGCAGGTCTGTGTGCCTGGTGCACCTTTCCTCCACCTCCACCTACCCCTGGAGCAAAGGCCAGGTTCAAGCATTTCCATGTCCAACCCTCAGGGTCAGATGGGAACCTGGGCTCAAGAGAGGCAGCGACTGGCCCAGGACAAAAATCGGGTACAGAGTCCAAGGATCAGAGCTTCCCTCCAGGCCTAGGCAATTCCTGACCCCCCCATGAGGTTTGCTTGGAGGGTGAGAGCTCCTCAGATGCTTGGGGAGAGCTACCCACCCCATCCCATGGGGGGACATGACCTCGGGCATCCCCAGACAGCTAGAGGCATATGTGTTTGAGCGTGCGTGTGTGTGTGTGCGCGCGTGCGCGCGCGCACACACACACACGCACACACACGCACACACACCCCACTCTGCCCAGCTAGGGGTCAGAGGGGGAGACACCCTGGGAAAATGGTGGGTAACAAGGGGGAAAGAAGAAAGAGGTTGGAGACAGCTGGGCCATGGGGTCGGGGGCATCAGGACTCCTGGCAAGGGCCGAGATCCAAAGCATGGGGAGGGGAGAAAGGACAGGCTGATGGTCAAGGGGGCCCCAAGGGGCCCAGGGGCTTTGCCAGGGCACTGGGTAGGGACAGGGTCTGGGGCCTGGTGTCCATCACCACCCTGGACTACTGGAAGTAGGAAGAGGCATCCCCCACCCCCAGTGTGGACAGGGCTACAACACCGAAGGCCTCCCCTTCCTCTTCTATCAGTGGGGCCATAGAGACAGGGTGTCCCTAGTCTCCCTCAGGCTTGCAGAAGAGCCTGTTGGCCTTGAATCTCTGTCCCTGGCCCACTGTGCTCCCAGTCTTGGGAAAATGCTTTGGACTCCCTCGAGGTCCTTCTGAGCAGAAGACAGCCTGGGGGCTCGGGGGGCTGACCTTGTGGGCTTGAAGCATGTGGCAGAGCACTGGACCCCTGGTCTGGGGACCCAGGGCAGGAGCCTCCTTGTTGCGGCCTCAGGGTCCCCACTGGGAAGAGGTTCCAGAGTCAGAGCTCTGCTCAGGGTGAGAAGGCTTTACTTAGCAAGGAACCGAGCACCAGCCCAGGAGAGGGAAACAGGGACAAGGGAGACTTCGGAGGTTTCTCCCCTCAGCCCTGGAGCCCACAGATCCGGCTCCTGGGAGACACCCACAAACAGAGACAGACGCAGGCACAGAGACAAAGACAGAGACAGAGACAGACACTGAACCCAGGAGAGAGGGAACCAGGAGAAGTCCCAGACTTTCCTCCAACAGCTGGGAAATGGCAGCCAAACATTCTGTCCCCTTCTCAGTCCCACGGGCCATCCACCCTGGGAGGACGGATTCGGGAATGCCCGGGGTTCCCTGTGGGGGCTGGCCAGCACATGGGCGCAGACGAGGCCCTTGGACCTCCACCTAATGGGAGCCCCGGGAAGCCTGTGTCACCAAGGTCAGAAGCCATGCACTGCAACCTTGCCACGGGGGATGGGACACAGGCAGGAGGACGGTGCCTTTGCCTGGATCGCAGAGCAGATCCAGGCCCCTCTGGGCTGTGTTCCATGCCCCTGCCCAGCCCCTGGCTCACCCGTGCCTGGCCAAGTGTGTGCACCAGCCTCCTGGGAGAGCGGGGATGGAACGTATGCAGGGGTTTTACCCCCGATGGCATCCCTAGAGGGAGAAGCCAGGACACCCCCAGTGTGCAGACGGGGAGACTGGGGAAGCCCTGAGAGCCACAGGGTGTGTGCGGGCTCACAGTCCTGGGCAGGATCAGGAGCCCGGTCTGAACCCAGCTCTGGGCCCTCCCAGCGGGGACAACAGCTGCACCCAGGCCTCCCAAAGGCTGTGGGGAGGCTGTGTGGGGATCACTGGATGGACAGGGCATGGGGTGGAGGGGGAGCCTTGAGCAGCTGGGGGAGGGGCGCCCTCAGGGAGCTCTGGTGGGAGCAGGAAGTCCGGTAAGGAGCCCCCAGGCAGTGGTGACCTCACTTCCCTGACGACAGAGCCCAACGGACTTGGAACCCACGTATCCAGGCACCCACATTCCAGAGAAAACCCCCCGGCCCAGCTCATTTCTGGGCAGATCCTGAAGGAAGCGACATGTTCTGCTGCTGCCTACCGAAGCCCAGAGGATGCAGGCAGAGGAGAGCTCGCCCGCCAAACACGTCCCCTCACTGGGCAGGTCGTGTCAGGCTTCCCCGACGACTCTGGCCCTTTGGCAAAAAGAATCAAAAGGTGACACCGGGAGGCTCAGAGTCAGACAGCCCCACACCTTCTGACCGACCCGTGTAGGCCTAGGTCTCCTCCCTGTGTGTCTGTGTGTGTGTGTGTGTGTGTGTGTGTGTGTGTGTGTGTGTGTAAAGAGAGCTCATGGGGGGTGGAGACGACCCGAGCAGGAGCAGGCTGATGAGGGGTCAGATGCCTGGTGGGCAGGTCATGTTCACACCCCAGGTTAAGGCTGGCTAGGTGGAACGGAGTGTGGGGGCTGCACCCTTCTGCCCAGGGTTGATCCTGAGACCCTGCAGGGACGGGTCACTGACCCAGGTGCGGGGCTGGGCATGCACAGGTCTGCGTGGAATCTGGGAGAAGCAGGGGCACTGGGCAGGAGCACGGTGGGTACAGCCGGGCAGGGCTCTGACGCCTCTTGCACACTCCCCATCTCTGCCTTGGCAGGCCACGGATGAACTAGGAAGGAGGCGGGAAGACACGCACTCCTCCCCGACCCCGGAGTCCCCGGTCCTGGGAAGGCCCCCGCTACATCCCAGACCACTGCCCGCGGTACTCCACTGGATTGTGGTCCTGGGCACGGAGCCCACGGAGGCCAAGTCCAAGGGTGAGAAGGCTGGGGTGGGGTGCCTGTGGCTGTGTGGGGAGGGGTCGGTGCTGGGCCCCACAGGGAGAAGCCCCCACAGGCTGGTGTGGAGCCAGGAGCCACGACTTGGCTCGGAGCACCCAGGGGGTGGACTGCCGTCGGGGAGACGTCCCCGGGAGGGTTCCTTCGTGGCTGCGGCTTCTGCGGGAGGCCCAGGGCTGGGCTCTGTCTCTGCAAAACCACAGGGAGAGGCAGGCCCACGGGTGACCTTCTCTCCTCTCCCAGCTTCTCCAGCCAAGGAGCTAGACCCACTCCCAACTTCAGCCACTCCGGAGGGGCACATGGTGTCTGGAGTCCCTTCGGCGGGAGACCGGGAGCCCACAGGTGTCCGGGCGCCTGCCCACGGAGATGCTGATGCTGTCCGGGGAGAGCTGGCTCCTGCTCCTGCCCCCACCCCTGCTCCTGCCGTTCCCCCTTGCCCTGCCCCTGCCAGAGCGACTCCCACTTCCCCTGCCCCTGCCTGGGCTCCTGTTCTGGCCCTTGACCCAGATCCTCCCTTGGTCCCACCCCTTCCCCGACCCCTCCCTGGGCCGCTGTTCCTGCCCCAGACCCAGCTCCTGCCCTTGACCTCGCCCAGGCCATCACCCCTGCCCTTGCCCCAGCTCCTGCCCCTGCCCCTGCCCCTTCCCCCGCCCCTATCCCTTCGCCTTTCCCTGCCAGGGCCACTGCCCAGGCACCTGCCCCTGCACCGGCCCCACACCCAGGTCCTAACCCTGTTCCTGCCCTTTCCCCTGCCCCTTCCCGTGCCCCTGCCAGGAAGGCCTCCACTTTCCCTGTTCCTGCCCCAGACCCAGCTCCTGCCCTTGACCCTGAACCAGTCATCACCAATGCACTTTCCTTGGTTCCTGCTCCTGCCTCTTCCCCTGCCCCTGCGTCTGCCCCTGCCCCTGTCCTTTCTCTTTTTCCTGCCAGGGCCACTGCCCCTGCACCTGCCCCAGACCCAGGTCCTACCCCTGGCCTTTCCCCTGGCTTTGCCCCTGCCTCTGCGTCTGCCCCTGCCCCAGCCAGGAAGGCCTCCACTTTCCCTGCCTGTGCCCCTGTTCCTGCCCCAGACCCCCGCCCTGTCTTTGCGTCTTCCCCTTCAACTGCCACCATCCCTTCCCCTTGCCCTGCCAGGAACACTGCCCCTTCCCCTGGCCCTGCCTAGGCCCCTGTTCCCGCCCCAGACCCAGCTACTGCCCTTGACCCTGAACCAGTCATCACCAATGCACTTGCCCCAGTTCCTGCTCCTGCCCCTGCCCCTGCCCCTGTCCTTTCTCCTTTCCCTGCCAGGGCCACTGCCCCGGCACCTGCCCCTGCACCTGCCCCAGACCCAGGTCCTGCCTCTGCCCCTGCCAGGAAGGCCTCCACTTTCCCTGCCTGCGCCCCTGTTCCTGCCCCAGACCCAGGCCCTCTCCCTGCGTCTTCCCCTTCAACTGCCGCCATCCCTTCCCCTGGCCCTGCCAGGACCACTGCCCCTTCCCCTGGCCATGCCTAGGCCCCTGTTCCCGCGCCAGACCCAGCTCCTGCCCTTGACCCTGAACCAGTCATCACCAATGCACTTGCCCCAGTTCCTGCCCCTTCCCCTGCCCCTGCCCCTGCCCCTGCCCCTGTGTCTGCCCTTGCCTCTGCCCCTGTCCTTTCTCCTTTCCCTGCCAGGGCCACGGCCCCTGCAACTGCCCCAGACCCAGGTCCTAACCCTGGTCTTGCCCCTGCCCCTGCACCTGCCACTGCCCCTGCCCCTGCCCCTGACAGGAAGGCTTCCACTTTCCCTGCCTGCGCCCCTGTTCCTGCCCCAGCCCCAGCCCCTGCCCCTGCGTCTTCGCCTTCAACTGTCGCCATCCCTTCCCCTGGCCCTGCCTAGGCCCCTGTTCCCGCCCCAGACCCAGTCCCTCTCATTTGCTCCTGCTCCTTTCCCTGACCTTGCCTGGGCTCCTGTTCCTGCCTCTGACCCAGCTCCTGCTCTGGATCCTGCACTGGCCACTACTGCTGACCCTGTCCCCGCTCCTAGCCCAACCCCTGCCCCAACACCTTCTCCTGCGGGACTCCCAGACCCGCACCCAGAGCCCACAACTCTGTGGGGAGATCTCCCCAGAAAAATGCCGTCAGTTCCATCCCCTGACCCCGACATCCCCCCAGAATGTCTCATCCCCTCCCCTTGTGTCCTTCCTCTCCTGTATGGAGTCACCGTTCTCGTCGCCGTCCATCTCCTCTATGCCGTGTATTATTTATTTTAAATAAAAGTTCTTGTTTTCCCTGGAACACGTCATGAGCATGAAGTGCATTCCCAACGCTGTGCCACCACGCCCCAGAACATCGTTGCAGGATACCTCCTTCCCCAAACGAGACCCTGAGCCCAAGCCCTCCTGCCCATTGTTCCCCCAGCCTGGCCCCTCGCAAGCCCCAAGCTGTTCCTGCACGTGTTCTGGAGGTTTCTGGAAGTGGAATCCCTCAATAGGTGCCTTTGTGTCTGCACCTATTTTCAAAGGGCCCTTGTTTGGGGTTTGGTTTGGTTTGCTTAGGTTAGGTTTGGTTTTTGTTTCTTCTCTCTGTTTGACATAGAATTTACCTTCTTGGTTGTTGAGATGCCCAATGGATTACAGAGGAGATGTCATCCTAGGGACCCCTTTAGGAATTCTGGGCACAATCTCGGGGCCAAGGCCCCTGTTCCTGCTGGGACACCACAGTCGGGCCCCAGACAGGACACGGCTGTTTCCTCCTGTGGCCCGCACAGAAACCAGGGAAATGCAGAAAGCTGGAAGACACACCACGGAGCGCAAAAGCATCGCTCACAAGCCTAGGCCAGAGAAAGGTCTCCCATGGGTCTGCTCCAATCCATGCTCCAAGTCACTGGGTCCCACGGGGACAGAGACAGGGACAGAGACTAGACACGTGCAAGTTCAAGGGGGAGGAGAGGCACCCAGGGAGTATGAGTCAGGAGATGCAGGAGCTCCCGGGGAAGGACTCGGGCAAAGGAAACCCTGGGGAGGCAGTGCTGGTCACCCTCAGACTGGCAGGTGTCTGGTCTGGGGACCAGCAGCCCTGGGGAGAACGTGAGGAAGCAGAGGTCCAATGCAGGGCCCCTGGAGAGAAGGCAGACAGGCACCCCTGTCTGAGACAACCGTGAGCGGCACCCATCCCAGGCCACAGGTGCACCTGTCACCTAGCAGGGCTCAGCCTGGGACTCACCCCCAGAAACTCTGGCTCAGTTGGCCTGACCCTGAACCTAACCCTAACCCTGACCCTGACCCTAAACTGGAACCCCAACTGAATCCTGACCCTGGCCCTCAACCGAACCCTGGCCATGACCTGAACCCTGACACTGACCCTGGCCCAGTCCCTAAACCTAACCCTGCCGCTAAGCCTGACCCTGACCCTAACACCAAACCTGACCCTAACCCTGACCCTAAACTGGACCCGGAACTGAGCCCTGACTCTGACCTAAACCTAAACCTAACCCTGGACCTGACGAGAAAACTGACCCTGACCCTGACCCAGTCCCTAAACCTAACCCTGAGCGTAACACTAACCCTGGTCCTAACCCTGACCCTGACCCTAACACTGACCCTAACCCTAAAACGTACCCTAACCCACCCTGGACCTGACCCTAACACTAACCCTAAACCTAACGCTAAACCTAAAACTTACCCTAACCCTGGCGCTGGCCCTGACCCTAACACTAACACTGACCCTGACCCTAACCCTGACCGTAACACTGACCACGACCCAGACCCTAACCCTAACGCTGACCCGGACCCTAACAAGGACCCTGACCCTAAACCTAACCCTGATTCTAACCCTAACCCCAACCCCAAACCCTTCCCTAACCCTGACCCTAAACCTGTCTATCCCTATCCTAACCACAACCCTAACCCTAACCCTAACCCAAAACCCTAACCCTGACCCGACCCTGACCCTGAACCTAACCCTAACCCTGACCCTACCCTAAACTGGCACCTAAACTGAACCCTGACTTTGACCCTAACCCTAACCCTGGCCCTGACCTGAACCCTGACCCTGACCTTGACCCAGAGTCCTTAAACCTAACCCTAACCCTAACCCTAACCCTAACCCTAACCCTAACCCTAACCCTGGCCCTGAGCCTGACCCTGAACCTGACCCTAACCCTAACCCTAATCCAAACCCCTAACTCAAACCCTAACCTTCCCTGTCCTCCTTCTCACTCACCGACTCAAGCCAGGGCTCTATCCAAGGACAGGCTGGACCTCTGTCCCAGGGAACAAGCAGGAAGGCCCAGCAGAGGGAGAGAGAAGTGGAAGGGGCCCACTGATCTCCCTGTCCTGATTGGGCCTCCACTGACGTCTCCAAGTCCTCTGGCTCAAGCCCGCATTGAGCAGGACCCTGGGACGGATTCTGAATTCCAGGCCAGCTGGGTGGGGGGTGCTCGAAGACCTTTGCATCCCCAGATGTCCAACCCGCCTGGCCTTGCACCCTGAGCCTTGCTTCCCAGGATAGGCACGGTTCCGGTGCTCAGCAGACTTTGGGGCCACAGAGGACTTGGCAGTGGTGAGGGAACATGGGGGACCAGTCGGGGACAGCGCCATGGTGGGTCCGCATCCACCACAAGGCTGGGTCAGGGGACAGGTGCTGTGTGCAGGTCTCCTGGGCACACCTGGCCCTCTCGGAATGCAGGTCTGTGTGCCTGGTGCACCTTTCCTCCACCTCCACCTACCCCTGGAGCAAAGGCCAGGTTCAAGCATTTCCATGTCCAACCCTCAGGGTCAGATGGGAACCTGGGCTCAAGAGAGGCAGCGACTGGCCCAGGACAAAAATCGGGTACAGAGTCCAAGGATCAGAGCTTCCCTCCAGGCCTAGGCAATTCCTGACCCCCCCATGAGGTTTGCTTGGAGGGTGAGAGCTCCTCAGATGCTTGGGGAGAGCTACCCACCCCATCCCATGGGGGGACATGACCTCGGGCATCCCCAGACAGCTAGAGGCATATGTGTTTGAGCGTGCGTGTATGTGTGTGCGCGCGTGCGCGCGCGCACACACACACACACGCACACACACGCACACACACCCCACTCTGCCCAGCTAGGGGTCAGAGGGGGAGACACCCTGGGAAAATGGTGGGTAACAAGGGGGAAAGAAGAAAGAGGTTGGAGACAGCTGGGCCATGGGGTCGGGGGCATCAGGACTCCTGGCAAGGGCCGAGATCCAAAGCATGGGGAGGGGAGAAAGGACAGGCTGATGGTCAAGGGGGCCCCAAGGGGCCCAGGGGCTTTGCCAGGGCACTGGGTAGGGACAGGGTCTGGGGCCTGGTGTCCATCACCACCCTGGACTACTGGAAGTAGGAAGAGGCATCCCCCACCCCCAGTGTGGACAGGGCTACAACACCGAAGGCCTCCCCTTCCTCTTCTATCAGTGGGGCCATAGAGACAGGGTGTCCCTAGTCTCCCTCAGGCTTGCAGAAGAGCCTGTTGGCCTTGAATCTCTGTCCCTGACCCACTGTGCTCCCAGTCTTGGGAAAATGCTTTGGACTCCCTCGAGGTCCTTCTGAGCAGAAGACAGCCTGGGGGCTCGGGGGGCTGACCTTGTGGGCTTGAAGCATGTGGCAGAGCACTGGACCCCTGGTCTGGGGACCCAGGGCAGGAGCCTCCTTGTTGCGGCCTCAGGGTCCCCACTGGGAAGAGGTTCCAGAGTCAGAGCTCTGCTCAGGGTGAGAAGGCTTTACTTAGCAAGGAACCGAGCACCAGCCCAGGAGAGGGAAACAGGGACAAGGGAGACTTCGGAGGTTTCTCCCCTCAGCCCTGGAGCCCACAGATCCGGCTCCTGGGAGACACCCACAAACAGAGACAGACGCAGGCACAGAGACAAAGACAGAGACAGAGACAGACACTGAACCCAGGAGAGAGGGAACCAGGAGAAGTCCCAGACTTTCCTCCAACAGCTGGGAAATGGCAGCCAAACATTGTGTCCCCTTCTCAGTCCCACGGGCCATCCACCCTGGGAGGACGGATTCGGGAATGCCCGGGGTTCCCTGTGGGGGCTGGCCAGCACATGGGCGCAGACGAGGCCCTTGGACCTCCACCTAATGGGAGCCCCGGGAAGCCTGTGTCACCAAGGTCAGAAGCCATGCACTGCAACCTTGCCACGGGGGATGGGACACAGGCAGGAGGACGGTGCCTTTGCCTGGATCGCAGAGCAGATCCAGGCCCCTCTGGGCTGTGTTCCATGCCCCTGCCCAGCCCCTGGCTCACCCGTGCCTGGCCAAGTGTGTGCACCAGCCTCCTGGGAGAGCGGGGATGGAACGTATGCAGGGGTTTTACCCCTGATGGCATCCCTAGAGGGAGAAGCCAGGACACCCCCAGTGTGCAGACGGGGAGACTGGGGAAGCCCTGAGAGCCACAGGGTGTGTGCGGGCTCACAGTCCTGGGCAGGATCAGGAGCCCGGTCTGAACCCAGCTCTGGGCCCTCCCAGCGGGGACAACAGCTGCACCCAGGCCTCCCAAAGGCTGTGGGGAGGCTGTGTGGGGATCACTGGATGGACAGGGCATGGGGTGGAGGGGGAGCCTTGAGCAGCTGGGGGAGGGGCGCCCTCAGGGAGCTCTGGTGGGAGCAGGAAGTCCGGTAAGGAGCCCCCAGGCAGTGGTGACCTCACTTCCCTGACGACAGAGCCCAACGGACTTGGAACCCACGTATCCAGGCACCCACATTCCAGAGAAAACCCCCCGGCCCAGCTCATTTCTGGGCAGATCCTGAAGGAAGCGACATGTTCTGCTGCTGCCTACCGAAGCCCAGAGGATGCAGGCAGAGGAGAGCTCGCCCGCCAAACACGTCCCCTCACTGGGCAGGTCGTGTCAGGCTTCCCCGACGACTCTGGCCCTTTGGCAAAAAGAATCAAAAGGTGACACCGGGAGGCTCAGAGTCAGACAGCCCCACACCTTCTGACCGACCCGTGTAGGCCTAGGTCTCCTCCCTGTGTGTCTGTGTGTGTGTGTGTGTGTGTGTGTGTGTGTGTGTGTGTGTGTAAAGAGAGCTCATGGGGGGTGGAGACGACCCGAGCAGGCGCAGGCTGATGAGGGGTCAGATGCCTGGTGGGCAGGTCATGTTCACACCCCAGGTTAAGGCTGGCTAGGTGGAACGGAGTGTGGGGGCTGCACCCTTCTGCCCAGGGTTGATCCTGAGACCCTGCAGGGACGGGTCACTGACCCAGGTGCGGGGCTGGGCACGCACAGGTCTGCGTGGAATCTGGGAGAAGCAGGGGCACTGGGCAGGAGCACGGTGGGTACAGCCGGGCAGGGCTCTGACGCCTCTTGCACACTCCCCATCTCTGCCTTGGCAGGCCACGGATGAACTAGGAAGGAGGCGGGAAGACACGCACTCCTCCCCGACCCCGGAGTCCCCGGTCCTGGGAAGGCCCCCGCTACATCCCAGACCACTGCCCGCGGTACTCCACTGGATTGTGGTCCTGGGCACGGAGCCCACGGAGGCCAAGTCCAAGGGTGAGAAGGCTGGGGTGGGGTGCCTGTGGCTGTGTGGGGAGGGGTCGGTGCTGGGCCCCACAGGGAGAAGCCCCCACAGGCTGGTGTGGAGCCAGGAGCCACGACTTGGCTCGGAGCACCCAGGGGGTGGACTGCCGTCGGGGAGACGTCCCCGGGAGGGTTTCCTTCGTGGCTGCGGCTTCTGCGGGAGGCCCAGGGCTGGGCTCTGTCTCTGCAAAGCCACAGGGAGAGGCAGGCCCACGGGTGACCTTCTCTCCTCTCCCAGCTTCTCCAGCCAAGGAGCTAGACCCACTCCCAACTTCAGCCACTCCGGAGGGGCACATGGTGTCTGGAGTCACTTCGGCGGGAGACCGGGAGCCCACAGGTGTCCGGGCGCCTGCCCACGGAGATGCTGATGCTGTCCGGGGAGAGCTGGCTCCTGCTCCTGCCCCCACCCCTGCTCCTGCCGTTCCCCCTTGCCCTGCCCCTGCCAGAGCGACTCCCACTTCCCCTGCCCCTGCCTGGGCTCCTGTTCTGGCCCTTGACCCAGATCCTCCCTTGGTCCCACCCCTTCCCCGACCCCTCCCTGGGCCGCTGTTCCTGCCCCAGACCCAGCTCCTGCCCTTGACCTCGCCCAGGCCATCACCCCTGCCCTTGCCCCAGCTCCTGCCCCTGCCCCTGCCCCTTCCCCCGCCCCTATCCCTTCGCCTTTCCCTGCCAGGGCCACTGCCCCGGCACCTGCCCCTGCACCGGCCCCACACCCAGGTCCTAACCCTGTTCCTGCCCTTTCCCCTGCCCCTTCCCGTGCCCCTGCCAGGAAGGCCTCCACTTTCCCTGTTCCTGCCCCAGACCCAGCTCCTGCCCTTGACCCTGAACCAGTCATCACCAATGCACTTTCCTTGGTTCCTGCTCCTGCCTCTTCCCCTGCCCCTGCGTCTGCCCCTGCCCCTGTCCTTTCTCTTTTTCCTGCCAGGGCCACTGCCCCTGCACCTGCCCCAGACCCAGGTCCTACCCCTGGCCTTTCCCCTGGCTTTGCCCCTGCCTCTGCGTCTGCCCCTGCCCCAGCCAGGAAGGCCTCCACTTTCCCTGCCTGTGCCCCTGTTCCTGCCCCAGACCCCCGCCCTGTCTTTGCGTCTTCCCCTTCAACTGCCACCATCCCTTCCCCTTGCCCTGCCAGGAACACTGCCCCTTCCCCTGGCCCTGCCTAGGCCCCTGTTCCCGCCCCAGACCCAGCTACTGCCCTTGACCCTGAACCAGTCATCACCAATGCACTTGCCCCAGTTCCTGCTCCTGCCCCTGCCCCTGCCCCTGTCCTTTCTCCTTTCCCTGCCAGGGCCACTGCCCCGGCACCTGCCCCTGCACCTGCCCCAGACCCAGGTCCTGCCCCTGCCCCTGCCAGGAAGGCCTCCACTTTCCCTGCCTGCGCCCCTGTTCCTGCCCCAGACCCAGGCCCTCTCCCTGCGTCTTCCCCTTCAACTGCCGCCATCCCTTCCCCTGGCCCTGCCAGGACCACTGCCCCTTCCCCTGGCCATGCCTAGGCCCCTGTTCCCGCGCCAGACCCAGCTCCTGCCCTTGACCCTGAACCAGTCATCACCAATGCACTTGCCCCAGTTCCTGCCCCTTCCCCTGCCCCTGCCCCTGCCCCTGCCCCTGTGTCTGCCCTTGCCTCTGCCCCTGTCCTTTCTCCTTTCCCTGCCAGGGCCACGGCCCCTGCAACTGCCCCAGACCCAGGTCCTAACCCTGGTCTTGCCCCTGCCCCTGCACCTGCCACTGCCCCTGCCCCTGCCCCTGACAGGAAGGCTTCCACTTTCCCTGCCTGCGCCCCTGTTCCTGCCCCAGCCCCAGCCCCTGCCCCTGCGTCTTCGCCTTCAACTGTCGCCATCCCTTCCCCTGGCCCTGCCTAGGCCCCTGTTCCCGCCCCAGACCCAGTCCCTCTCATTTGCTCCTGCTCCTTTCCCTGACCTTGCCTGGGCTCCTGTTCCTGCCTCTGACCCAGCTCCTGCTCTGGATCCTGCACTGGCCACTACTGCTGACCCTGTCCCCGCTCCTAGCCCAACCCCTGCCCCAACACCTTCTCCTGCGGGCCTCCCAGACCCGCACCCAGAGCCCACAACTCTGTGGGGAGATCTCCCCAGAAAAATGCCGTCAGTTCCATCCCCTGACCCCGACATCCCCCCAGAATGTCTCATCCCCTCCCCTTGTGTCCTTCCTCTCCTGTATGGAGTCACCGTTCTCGTCGCCGTCCATCTCCTCTATGCCGTGTATTATTTATTTTAAATAAAAGTTCTTGTTTTCCCTGGAACACGTCATGAGCATGAAGTGCATTCCCAACGCTGTGCCACCACGCCCCAGAACATCGTTGCAGGATACCTCCTTCCCCAAACGAGACCCTGAGCCCAAGCCCTCCTGCCCATTGTTCCCCCAGCCTGGCCCCTCGCAAGCCCCAAGCTGTTCCTGCACGTGTTCTGGCAGTTTCTGGAAGTGGAATCCCTCAATAGGTGCCTTTGTGTCTGCACCTATTTTCAAAGGGCCCTTGTTTGGGGTTTGGTTTGGTTTGCTTAGGTTAGGTTTGGTTTTTGTTTCTTCTCTCTGTTTGACATAGAATTTACCTTCTTGGTTGTTGAGATGCCCAATGGATTACAGAGGAGATGTCATCCTAGGGACCCCTTTAGGAATTCTGGGCACAATCTCGGGGCCAAGGCCCCTGTTCCTGCTGGGACACCACAGTCGGGCCCCAGACAGGACACGGCTGTTTCCTCCTGTGGCCCGCACAGAAACCAGGGAAATGCAGAAAGCTGGAAGACACACCACGGAGCGCAAAAGCATCGCTCACAAGCCTAGGCCAGAGAAAGGTCTCCCATGGGTCTGCTCCAATCCATGCTCCAAGTCACTGGGTCCCACGGGGACAGAGACAGGGACAGAGACTAGACACGTGCAAGTTCAAGGGGGAGGAGAGGCACCCAGGGAGTATGAGTCAGGAGATGCAGGAGCTCCCGGGGAAGGACTCGGGCAAAGGAAACCCTGGGGAGGCAGTGCTGGTCACCCTCAGACTGGCAGGTGTCTGGTCTGGGGACCAGCAGCCCTGGGGAGAACGTGAGGAAGCAGAGGTCCAATGCAGGGCCCCTGGAGAGAAGGCAGACAGGCACCCCTGTCTGAGACAACCGTGAGCGGCACCCATCCCAGGCCACAGGTGCACCTGTCACCTAGCAGGGCTCAGCCTGGGACTCACCCCCAGAAACTCTGGCTCAGTTGGCCTGACCCTGAACCTAACCCTAACCCTGACCCTGACCCTAAACTGGAACCCCAACTGAATCCTGACCCTGGCCCTCAACCGAACCCTGGCCATGACCTGAACCCTGACACTGACCCTGGCCCAGTCCCTAAACCTAACCCTGCCGCTAAGCCTGACCCTGACCCTAACACCAAACCTGACCCTAACCCTGACCCTAAACTGGACCCGGAACTGAGCCCTGACTCTGACCTAAACCTAAACCTAACCCTGGACCTGACGAGAAAACTGACCCTGACCCTGACCCAGTCCCTAAACCTAACCCTGAGCGTAACACTAACCCTGGTCCTAACCCTGACCCTGACCCTAACACTGACCCTAACCCTAAAACGTACCCTAACCCACCCTGGACCTGACCCTAACACTAACCCTAAACCTAACGCTAAACCTAAAACTTACCCTAACCCTGGCGCTGGCCCTGACCCTAACACTAACACTGACCCTGACCCTAACCCTGACCGTAACACTGACCACGACCCAGACCCTAACCCTAACGCTGACCCGGACCCTAACAAGGACCCTGACCCTAAACCTAACCCTGATTCTAACCCTAACCCCAACCCCAAACCCTTCCCTAACCCTGACCCTAAACCTGTCTATCCCTATCCTAACCACAACCCTAACCCTAACCCTAACCCAAAACCCTAACCCTGACCCGACCCTGACCCTGAACCTAACCCTAACCCTGACCCTACCCTAAACTGGCACCTAAACTGAACCCTGACTTTGACCCTAACCCTAACCCTGGCCCTGACCTGAACCCTGACCCTGACCTTGACCCAGAGTCCTTAAACCTAACCCTAACCCTAACCCTAACCCTAACCCTAACCCTAACCCTAACCCTGGCCCTGAGCCTGACCCTGAACCTGACCCTAACCCTAACCCTAATCCAAACCCCTAACTCAAACCCTAACCTTCCCTGTCCTCCTTCTCACTCACCGACTCAAGCCAGGGCTCTATCCAAGGACAGGCTGGACCTCTGTCCCAGGGAACAAGCAGGAAGGCCCAGCAGAGGGAGAGAGAAGTGGAAGGGGCCCACTGATCTCCCTGTCCTGATTGGGCCTCCACTGACGTCTCCAAGTCCTCTGGCTCAAGCCCGCATTGAGCAGGACCCTGGGACGGATTCTGAATTCCAGGCCAGCTGGGTGGGGGGTGCTCGAAGACCTTTGCATCCCCAGATGTCCAACCCGCCTGGCCTTGCACCCTGAGCCTTGCTTCCCAGGATAGGCACGGTTCCGGTGCTCAGCAGACTTTGGGGCCACAGAGGACTTGGCAGTGGTGAGGGAACATGGGGGACCAGTCGGGGACAGCGCCATGGTGGGTCCGCATCCACCACAAGGCTGGGTCAGGGGACAGGTGCTGTGTGCAGGTCTCCTGGGCACACCTGGCCCTCTCGGAATGCAGGTCTGTGTGCCTGGTGCACCTTTCCTCCACCTCCACCTACCCCTGGAGCAAAGGCCAGGTTCAAGCATTTCCATGTCCAACCCTCAGGGTCAGATGGGAACCTGGGCTCAAGAGAGGCAGCGACTGGCCCAGGACAAAAATCGGGTACAGAGTCCAAGGATCAGAGCTTCCCTCCAGGCCTAGGCAATTCCTGACCCCCCCATGAGGTTTGCTTGGAGGGTGAGAGCTCCTCAGATGCTTGGGGAGAGCTACCCACCCCATCCCATGGGGGGACATGACCTCGGGCATCCCCAGACAGCTAGAGGCATATGTGTTTGAGCGTGCGTGTATGTGTGTGCGCGCGTGCGCGCGCGCACACACACACACGCACACACACGCACACACACCCCACTCTGCCCAGCTAGGGGTCAGAGGGGGAGACACCCTGGGAAAATGGTGGGTAACAAGGGGGAAAGAAGAAAGAGGTTGGAGACAGCTGGGCCATGGGGTCGGGGGCATCAGGACTCCTGGCAAGGGCCGAGATCCAAAGCATGGGGAGGGGAGAAAGGACAGGCTGATGGTCAAGGGGGCCCCAAGGGGCCCAGGGGCTTTGCCAGGGCACTGGGTAGGGACAGGGTCTGGGGCCTGGTGTCCATCACCACCCTGGACTACTGGAAGTAGGAAGAGGCATCCCCCACCCCCAGTGTGGACAGGGCTACAACACCGAAGGCCTCCCCTTCCTCTTCTATCAGTGGGGCCATAGAGACAGGGTGTCCCTAGTCTCCCTCAGGCTTGCAGAAGAGCCTGTTGGCCTTGAATCTCTGTCCCTGGCCCACTGTGCTCCCAGTCTTGGGAAAATGCTTTGGACTCCCTCGAGGTCCTTCTGAGCAGAAGACAGCCTGGGGGCTCGGGGGGCTGACCTTGTGGGCTTGAAGCATGTGGCAGAGCACTGGACCCCTGGTCTGGGGACCCAGGGCAGGAGCCTCCTTGTTGCGGCCTCAGGGTCCCCACTGGGAAGAGGTTCCAGAGTCAGAGCTCTGCTCAGGGTGAGAAGGCTTTACTTAGCAAGGAACCGAGCACCAGCCCAGGAGAGGGAAACAGGGACAAGGGAGACTTCGGAGGTTTCTCCCCTCAGCCCTGGAGCCCACAGATCCGGCTCCTGGGAGACACCCACAAACAGAGACAGACGCAGGCACAGAGACAAAGACAGAGACAGAGACAGACACTGAACCCAGGAGAGAGGGAACCAGGAGAAGTCCCAGACTTTCCTCCAACAGCTGGGAAATGGCAGCCAAACATTGTGTCCCCTTCTCAGTCCCACGGGCCATCCACCCTGGGAGGACGGATTCGGGAATGCCCGGGGTTCCCTGTGGGGGCTGGCCAGCACATGGGCGCAGACGAGGCCCTTGGACCTCCACCTAATGGGAGCCCCGGGAAGCCTGTGTCACCAAGGTCAGAAGCCATGCACTGCAACCTTGCCACGGGGGATGGGACACAGGCAGGAGGACGGTGCCTTTGCCTGGATCGCAGAGCAGATCCAGGCCCCTCTGGGCTGTGTTCCATGCCCCTGCCCAGCCCCTGGCTCACCCGTGCCTGGCCAAGTGTGTGCACCAGCCTCCTGGGAGAGCGGGGATGGAACGTATGCAGGGGTTTTACCCCTGATGGCATCCCTAGAGGGAGAAGCCAGGACACCCCCAGTGTGCAGACGGGGAGACTGGGGAAGCCCTGAGAGCCACAGGGTGTGTGCGGGCTCACAGTCCTGGGCAGGATCAGGAGCCCGGTCTGAACCCAGCTCTGGGCCCTCCCAGCGGGGACAACAGCTGCACCCAGGCCTCCCAAAGGCTGTGGGGAGGCTGTGTGGGGATCACTGGATGGACAGGGCATGGGGTGGAGGGGGAGCCTTGAGCAGCTGGGGGAGGGGCGCCCTCAGGGAGCTCTGGTGGGAGCAGGAAGTCCGGTAAGGAGCCCCCAGGCAGTGGTGACCTCACTTCCCTGACGACAGAGCCCAACGGACTTGGAACCCACGTATCCAGGCACCCACATTCCAGAGAAAACCCCCCGGCCCAGCTCATTTCTGGGCAGATCCTGAAGGAAGCGACATGTTCTGCTGCTGCCTACCGAAGCCCAGAGGATGCAGGCAGAGGAGAGCTCGCCCGCCAAACACGTCCCCTCACTGGGCAGGTCGTGTCAGGCTTCCCCGACGACTCTGGCCCTTTGGCAAAAAGAATCAAAAGGTGACACCGGGAGGCTCAGAGTCAGACAGCCCCACACCTTCTGACCGACCCGTGTAGGCCTAGGTCTCCTCCCTGTGTGTCTGTGTGTGTGTGTGTGTGTGTGTGTGTGTGTGTGTGTGTGTAAAGAGAGCTCATGGGGGGTGGAGACGACCCGAGCAGGAGCAGGCTGATGAGGGGTCAGATGCCTGGTGGGCAGGTCATGTTCACACCCCAGGTTAAGGCTGGCTAGGTGGAACGGAGTGTGGGGGCTGCACCCTTCTGCCCAGGGTTGATCCTGAGACCCTGCAGGGACGGGTCACTGACCCAGGTGCGGGGCTGGGCACGCACAGGTCTGCGTGGAATCTGGGAGAAGCAGGGGCACTGGGCAGGAGCACGGTGGGTACAGCCGGGCAGGGCTCTGACGCCTCTTGCACACTCCCCATCTCTGCCTTGGCAGGCCACGGATGAACTAGGAAGGAGGCGGGAAGACACGCACTCCTCCCCGACCCCGGAGTCCCCGGTCCTGGGAAGGCCCCCGCTACATCCCAGACCACTGCCCGCGGTACTCCACTGGATTGTGGTCCTGGGCACGGAGCCCACGGAGGCCAAGTCCAAGGGTGAGAAGGCTGGGGTGGGGTGCCTGTGGCTGTGTGGGGAGGGGTCGGTGCTGGGCCCCACAGGGAGAAGCCCCCACAGGCTGGTGTGGAGCCAGGAGCCACGACTTGGCTCGGAGCACCCAGGGGGTGGACTGCCGTCGGGGAGACGTCCCCGGGAGGGTTCCTTCGTGGCTGCGGCTTCTGCGGGAGGCCCAGGGCTGGGCTCTGTCTCTGCAAAGCCACAGGGAGAGGCAGGCCCACGGGTGACCTTCTCTCCTCTCCCAGCTTCTCCAGCCAAGGAGCTAGACCCACTCCCAACTTCAGCCACTCCGGAGGGGCACATGGTGTCTGGAGTCACTTCGGCGGGAGACCGGGAGCCCACAGGTGTCCGGGCGCCTGCCCACGGAGATGCTGATGCTGTCCGGGGAGAGCTGGCTCCTGCTCCTGCCCCCACCCCTGCTCCTGCCGTTCCCCCTTGCCCTGCCCCTGCCAGAGCGACTCCCACTTCCCCTGCCCCTGCCTGGGCTCCTGTTCTGGCCCTTGACCCAGATCCTCCCTTGGTCCCACCCCTTCCCCGACCCCTCCCTGGGCCGCTGTTCCTGCCCCAGACCCAGCTCCTGCCCTTGACCTCGCCCAGGCCATCACCCCTGCCCTTGCCCCAGCTCCTGCCCCTGCCCCTGCCCCTTCCCCCGCCCCTATCCCTTCGCCTTTCCCTGCCAGGGCCACTGCCCCGGCACCTGCCCCTGCACCGGCCCCACACCCAGGTCCTAACCCTGTTCCTGCCCTTTCCCCTGCCCCTTCCCGTGCCCCTGCCAGGAAGGCCTCCACTTTCCCTGTTCCTGCCCCAGACCCAGCTCCTGCCCTTGACCCTGAACCAGTCATCACCAATGCACTTTCCTTGGTTCCTGCTCCTGCCTCTTCCCCTGCCCCTGCGTCTGCCCCTGCCCCTGTCCTTTCTCTTTTTCCTGCCAGGGCCACTGCCCCTGCACCTGCCCCAGACCCAGGTCCTACCCCTGGCCTTTCCCCTGGCTTTGCCCCTGCCTCTGCGTCTGCCCCTGCCCCAGCCAGGAAGGCCTCCACTTTCCCTGCCTGTGCCCCTGTTCCTGCCCCAGACCCACGCCCTGTCTTTGCGTCTTCCCCTTCAACTGCCACCATCCCTTCCCCTTGCCCTGCCAGGAACACTGCCCCTTCCCCTGGCCCTGCCTAGGCCCCTGTTCCCGCCCCAGACCCAGCTACTGCCCTTGACCCTGAACCAGTCATCACCAATGCACTTGCCCCAGTTCCTGCTCCTGCCCCTGCCCCTGCCCCTGTCCTTTCTCCTTTCCCTGCCAGGGCCACTGCCCCGGCACCTGCCCCTGCACCTGCCCCAGACCCAGGTCCTGCCCCTGCCCCTGCCAGGAAGGCCTCCACTTTCCCTGCCTGCGCCCCTGTTCCTGCCCCAGACCCAGGCCCTCTCCCTGCGTCTTCCCCTTCAACTGCCGCCATCCCTTCCCCTGGCCCTGCCAGGACCACTGCCCCTTCCCCTGGCCATGCCTAGGCCCCTGTTCCCGCGCCAGACCCAGCTCCTGCCCTTGACCCTGAACCAGTCATCACCAATGCACTTGCCCCAGTTCCTGCCCCTTCCCCTGCCCCTGCCCCTGCCCCTGCCCCTGTGTCTGCCCTTGCCTCTGCCCCTGTCCTTTCTCCTTTCCCTGCCAGGGCCACGGCCCCTGCAACTGCCCCAGACCCAGGTCCTAACCCTGGTCTTGCCCCTGCCCCTGCACCTGCCACTGCCCCTGCCCCTGCCCCTGACAGGAAGGCTTCCACTTTCCCTGCCTGCGCCCCTGTTCCTGCCCCAGCCCCAGCCCCTGCCCCTGCGTCTTCGCCTTCAACTGTCGCCATCCCTTCCCCTGGCCCTGCCTAGGCCCCTGTTCCCGCCCCAGACCCAGTCCCTCTCATTTGCTCCTGCTCCTTTCCCTGACCTTGCCTGGGCTCCTGTTCCTGCCTCTGACCCAGCTCCTGCTCTGGATCCTGCACTGGCCACTACTGCTGACCCTGTCCCCGCCCCTAGCCCAACCCCTGCCCCAACACCTTCTCCTGCGGGACTCCCAGACCCGCACCCAGAGCCCACAACTCTGTGGGGAGATCTCCCCAGAAAAATGCCGTCAGTTCCATCCCCTGACCCCGACATCCCCCCAGAATGTCTCATCCCCTCCCCTTGTGTCCTTCCTCTCCTGTATGGAGTCACCGTTCTCGTCGCCGTCCATCTCCTCTATGCCGTGTATTATTTATTTTAAATAAAAGTTCTTGTTTTCCCTGGAACACGTCATGAGCATGAAGTGCATTCCCAACGCTGTGCCACCACGCCCCAGAACATCGTTGCAGGATACCTCCTTCCCCAAACGAGACCCTGAGCCCAAGCCCTCCTGCCCATTGTTCCCCCAGCCTGGCCCCTCGCAAGCCCCAAGCTGTTCCTGCACGTGTTCTGGAGGTTTCTGGAAGTGGAATCCCTCAATAGGTGCCTTTGTGTCTGCACCTATTTTCAAAGGGCCCTTGTTTGGGGTTTGGTTTGGTTTGCTTAGGTTAGGTTTGGTTTTTGTTTCTTCTCTCTGTTTGACATAGAATTTACCTTCTTGGTTGTTGAGATGCCCAATGGATTACAGAGGAGATGTCATCCTAGGGACCCCTTTAGGAATTCTGGGCACAATCTCGGGGCCAAGGCCCCTGTTCCTGCTGGGACACCACAGTCGGGCCCCAGACAGGACACGGCTGTTTCCTCCTGTGGCCCGCACAGAAACCAGGGAAATGCAGAAAGCTGGAAGACACACCACGGAGCGCAAAAGCATCGCTCACAAGCCTAGGCCAGAGAAAGGTCTCCCATGGGTCTGCTCCAATCCATGCTCCAAGTCACTGGGTCCCACGGGGACAGAGACAGGGACAGAGACTAGACACGTGCAAGTTCAAGGGGGAGGAGAGGCACCCAGGGAGTATGAGTCAGGAGATGCAGGAGCTCCCGGGGAAGGACTCGGGCAAAGGAAACCCTGGGGAGGCAGTGCTGGTCACCCTCAGACTGGCAGGTGTCTGGTCTGGGGACCAGCAGCCCTGGGGAGAACGTGAGGAAGCAGAGGTCCAATGCAGGGCCCCTGGAGAGAAGGCAGACAGGCACCCCTGTCTGAGACAACCGTGAGCGGCACCCATCCCAGGCCACAGGTGCACCTGTCACCTAGCAGGGCTCAGCCTGGGACTCACCCCCAGAAACTCTGGCTCAGTTGGCCTGACCCTGAACCTAACCCTAACCCTGACCCTGACCCTAAACTGGAACCCCAACTGAATCCTGACCCTGGCCCTCAACCGAACCCTGGCCATGACCTGAACCCTGACACTGACCCTGGCCCAGTCCCTAAACCTAACCCTGCCGCTAAGCCTGACCCTGACCCTAACACCAAACCTGACCCTAACCCTGACCCTAAACTGGACCCGGAACTGAGCCCTGACTCTGACCTAAACCTAAACCTAACCCTGGACCTGACGAGAAAACTGACCCTGACCCTGACCCAGTCCCTAAACCTAACCCTGAGCGTAACACTAACCCTGGTCCTAACCCTGACCCTGACCCTAACACTGACCCTAACCCTAAAACGTACCCTAACCCACCCTGGACCTGACCCTAACACTAACCCTAAACCTAACGCTAAACCTAAAACTTACCCTAACCCTGGCGCTGGCCCTGACCCTAACACTAACACTGACCCTGACCCTAACCCTGACCGTAAACTGACCACGACCCAGACCCTAACCCTAACGCTGACCCGGACCCTAACAAGGACCCTGACCCTAAACCTAACCCTGATTCTAACCCTAACCCCAACCCCAAACCCTTCCCTAACCCTGACCCTAAACCTGTCTATCCCTATCCTAACCACAACCCTAACCCTAACCGTAACCCAAAACCCTAACCCTGACCCGACCCTGACCCTGAACCTAACCCTAACCCTGACCCTACCCTAAACTGGCACCTAAACTGAACCCTGACTTTGACCCTAACCCTAACCCTGGCCCTGACCTGAACCCTGACCCTGACCTTGACCCAGAGTCCTTAAACCTAACCCTAACCCTAACCCTAACCCTAACCCTAACCCTAACCCTGGCCCTGAGCCTGACCCTGAACCTGACCCTAACCCTAACCCTAATCCAAACCCCTAACTCAAACCCTAACCTTCCCTGTCCTCCTTCTCACTCACCGACTCAAGCCAGGGCTCTATCCAAGGACAGGCTGGACCTCTGTCCCAGGGAACAAGCAGGAAGGCCCAGCAGAGGGAGAGAGAAGTGGAAGGGGCCCACTGATCTCCCTGTCCTGATTGGGCCTCCACTGACGTCTCCAAGTCCTCTGGCTCAAGCCCGCATTGAGCAGGACCCTGGGACGGATTCTGAATTCCAGGCCAGCTGGGTGGGGGGTGCTCGAAGACCTTTGCATCCCCAGATGTCCAACCCGCCTGGCCTTGCACCCTGAGCCTTGCTTCCCAGGATAGGCACGGTTCCGGTGCTCAGCAGACTTTGGGGCCACAGAGGACTTGGCAGTGGTGAGGGAACATGGGGGACCAGTCGGGGACAGCGCCATGGTGGGTCCGCATCCACCACAAGGCTGGGTCAGGGGACAGGTGCTGTGTGCAGGTCTCCTGGGCACACCTGGCCCTCTCGGAATGCAGGTCTGTGTGCCTGGTGCACCTTTCCTCCACCTCCACCTACCCCTGGAGCAAAGGCCAGGTTCAAGCATTTCCATGTCCAACCCTCAGGGTCAGATGGGAACCTGGGCTCAAGAGAGGCAGCGACTGGCCCAGGACAAAAATCGGGTACAGAGTCCAAGGATCAGAGCTTCCCTCCAGGCCTAGGCAATTCCTGACCCCCCCATGAGGTTTGCTTGGAGGGTGAGAGCTCCTCAGATGCTTGGGGAGAGCTACCCACCCCATCCCATGGGGGGACATGACCTCGGGCATCCCCAGACAGCTAGAGGCATATGTGTTTGAGCGTGCGTGTATGTGTGTGCGCGCGTGCGCGCGCGCACACACACACACGCACACACACGCACACACACCCCACTCTGCCCAGCTAGGGGTCAGAGGGGGAGACACCCTGGGAAAATGGTGGGTAACAAGGGGGAAAGAAGAAAGAGGTTGGAGACAGCTGGGCCATGGGGTCGGGGGCATCAGGACTCCTGGCAAGGGCCGAGATCCAAAGCATGGGGAGGGGAGAAAGGACAGGCTGATGGTCAAGGGGGCCCCAAGGGGCCCAGGGGCTTTGCCAGGGCACTGGGTAGGGACAGGGTCTGGGGCCTGGTGTCCATCACCACCCTGGACTACTGGAAGTAGGAAGAGGCATCCCCCACCCCCAGTGTGGACAGGGCTACAACACCGAAGGCCTCCCCTTCCTCTTCTATCAGTGGGGCCATAGAGACAGGGTGTCCCTAGTCTCCCTCAGGCTTGCAGAAGAGCCTGTTGGCCTTGAATCTCTGTCCCTGGCCCACTGTGCTCCCAGTCTTGGGAAAATGCTTTGGACTCCCTCGAGGTCCTTCTGAGCAGAAGACAGCCTGGGGGCTCGGGGGGCTGACCTTGTGGGCTTGAAGCATGTGGCAGAGCACTGGACCCCTGGTCTGGGGACCCAGGGCAGGAGCCTCCTTGTTGCGGCCTCAGGGTCCCCACTGGGAAGAGGTTCCAGAGTCAGAGCTCTGCTCAGGGTGAGAAGGCTTTACTTAGCAAGGAACCGAGCACCAGCCCAGGAGAGGGAAACAGGGACAAGGGAGACTTCGGAGGTTTCTCCCCTCAGCCCTGGAGCCCACAGATCCGGCTCCTGGGAGACACCCACAAACAGAGACAGACGCAGGCACAGAGACAAAGACAGAGACAGAGACAGACACTGAACCCAGGAGAGAGGGAACCAGGAGAAGTCCCAGACTTTCCTCCAACAGCTGGGAAATGGCAGCCAAACATTCTGTCCCCTTCTCAGTCCCACGGGCCATCCACCCTGGGAGGACGGATTCGGGAATGCCCGGGGTTCCCTGTGGGGGCTGGCCAGCACATGGGCGCAGACGAGGCCCTTGGACCTCCACCTAATGGGAGCCCCGGGAAGCCTGTGTCACCAAGGTCAGAAGCCATGCACTGCAACCTTGCCACGGGGGATGGGACACAGGCAGGAGGACGGTGCCTTTGCCTGGATCGCAGAGCAGATCCAGGCCCCTCTGGGCTGTGTTCCATGCCCCTGCCCAGCCCCTGGCTCACCCGTGCCTGGCCAAGTGTGTGCACCAGCCTCCTGGGAGAGCGGGGATGGAACGTATGCAGGGGTTTTACCCCTGATGGCATCCCTAGAGGGAGAAGCCAGGACACCCCCAGTGTGCAGACGGGGAGACTGGGGAAGCCCTGAGAGCCACAGGGTGTGTGCGGGCTCACAGTCCTGGGCAGGATCAGGAGCCCGGTCTGAACCCAGCTCTGGGCCCTCCCAGCGGGGACAACAGCTGCACCCAGGCCTCCCAAAGGCTGTGGGGAGGCTGTGTGGGGATCACTGGATGGACAGGGCATGGGGTGGAGGGGGAGCCTTGAGCAGCTGGGGGAGGGGCGCCCTCAGGGAGCTCTGGTGGGAGCAGGAAGTCCGGTAAGGAGCCCCCAGGCAGTGGTGACCTCACTTCCCTGACGACAGAGCCCAACGGACTTGGAACCCACGTATCCAGGCACCCACATTCCAGAGAAAACCCCCCGGCCCAGCTCATTTCTGGGCAGATCCTGAAGGAAGCGACATGTTCTGCTGCTGCCTACCGAAGCCCAGAGGATGCAGGCAGAGGAGAGCTCGCCCGCCAAACACGTCCCCTCACTGGGCAGGTCGTGTCAGGCTTCCCCGACGACTCTGGCCCTTTGGCAAAAAGAATCAAAAGGTGACACCGGGAGGCTCAGAGTCAGACAGCCCCACACCTTCTGACCGACCCGTGTAGGCCTAGGTCTCCTCCCTGTGTGTCTGTGTGTGTGTGTGTGTGTGTGTGTGTGTGTGTGTGTGTGTGTAAAGAGAGCTCATGGGGGGTGGAGACGACCCGAGCAGGCGCAGGCTGATGAGGGGTCAGATGCCTGGTGGGCAGGTCATGTTCACACCCCAGGTTAAGGCTGGCTAGGTGGAACGGAGTGTGGGGGCTGCACCCTTCTGCCCAGGGTTGATCCTGAGACCCTGCAGGGACGGGTCACTGACCCAGGTGCGGGGCTGGGCACGCACAGGTCTGCGTGGAATCTGGGAGAAGCAGGGGCACTGGGCAGGAGCACGGTGGGTACAGCCGGGCAGGGCTCTGACGCCTCTTGCACACTCCCCATCTCTGCCTTGGCAGGCCACGGATGAACTAGGAAGGAGGCGGGAAGACACGCACTCCTCCCCGACCCCGGAGTCCCCGGTCCTGGGAAGGCCCCCGCTACATCCCAGACCACTGCCCGCGGTACTCCACTGGATTGTGGTCCTGGGCACGGAGCCCACGGAGGCCAAGTCCAAGGGTGAGAAGGCTGGGGTGGGGTGCCTGTGGCTGTGTGGGGAGGGGTCGGTGCTGGGCCCCACAGGGAGAAGCCCCCACAGGCTGGTGTGGAGCCAGGAGCCACGACTTGGCTCGGAGCACCCAGGGGGTGGACTGCCGTCGGGGAGACGTCCCCGGGAGGGTTCCTTCGTGGCTGCGGCTTCTGCGGGAGGCCCAGGGCTGGGCTCTGTCTCTGCAAAGCCACAGGGAGAGGCAGGCCCACGGGTGACCTTCTCTCCTCTCCCAGCTTCTCCAGCCAAGGAGCTAGACCCACTCCCAACTTCAGCCACTCCGGAGGGGCACATGGTGTCTGGAGTCACTTCGGCGGGAGACCGGGAGCCCACAGGTGTCCGGGCGCCTGCCCACGGAGATGCTGATGCTGTCCGGGGAGAGCTGGCTCCTGCTCCTGCCCCCACCCCTGCTCCTGCCGTTCCCCCTTGCCCTGCCCCTGCCAGAGCGACTCCCACTTCCCCTGCCCCTGCCTGGGCTCCTGTTCTGGCCCTTGACCCAGATCCTCCCTTGGTCCCACCCCTTCCCCGACCCCTCCCTGGGCCGCTGTTCCTGCCCCAGACCCAGCTCCTGCCCTTGACCTCGCCCAGGCCATCACCCCTGCCCTTGCCCCAGCTCCTGCCCCTGCCCCTGCCCCTTCCCCCGCCCCTATCCCTTCGCCTTTCCCTGCCAGGGCCACTGCCCCGGCACCTGCCCCTGCACCGGCCCCACACCCAGGTCCTAACCCTGTTCCTGCCCTTTCCCCTGCCCCTTCCCGTGCCCCTGCCAGGAAGGCCTCCACTTTCCCTGTTCCTGCCCCAGACCCAGCTCCTGCCCTTGACCCTGAACCAGTCATCACCAATGCACTTTCCTTGGTTCCTGCTCCTGCCTCTTCCCCTGCCCCTGCGTCTGCCCCTGCCCCTGTCCTTTCTCTTTTTCCTGCCAGGGCCACTGCCCCTGCACCTGCCCCAGACCCAGGTCCTACCCCTGGCCTTTCCCCTGGCTTTGCCCCTGCCTCTGCGTCTGCCCCTGCCCCAGCCAGGAAGGCCTCCACTTTCCCTGCCTGTGCCCCTGTTCCTGCCCCAGACCCACGCCCTGTCTTTGCGTCTTCCCCTTCAACTGCCACCATCCCTTCCCCTTGCCCTGCCAGGAACACTGCCCCTTCCCCTGGCCCTGCCTAGGCCCCTGTTCCCGCCCCAGACCCAGCTACTGCCCTTGACCCTGAACCAGTCATCACCAATGCACTTGCCCCAGTTCCTGCTCCTGCCCCTGCCCCTGCCCCTGTCCTTTCTCCTTTCCCTGCCAGGGCCACTGCCCCGGCACCTGCCCCTGCACCTGCCCCAGACCCAGGTCCTGCCTCTGCCCCTGCCAGGAAGGCCTCCACTTTCCCTGCCTGCGCCCCTGTTCCTGCCCCAGACCCAGGCCCTCTCCCTGCGTCTTCCCCTTCAACTGCCGCCATCCCTTCCCCTGGCCCTGCCAGGACCACTGCCCCTTCCCCTGGCCATGCCTAGGCCCCTGTTCCCGCGCCAGACCCAGCTCCTGCCCTTGACCCTGAACCAGTCATCACCAATGCACTTGCCCCAGTTCCTGCCCCTTCCCCTGCCCCTGCCCCTGCCCCTGCCCCTGTGTCTGCCCTTGCCTCTGCCCCTGTCCTTTCTCCTTTCCCTGCCAGGGCCACGGCCCCTGCAACTGCCCCAGACCCAGGTCCTAACCCTGGTCTTGCCCCTGCCCCTGCACCTGCCACTGCCCCTGCCCCTGCCCCTGACAGGAAGGCTTCCACTTTCCCTGCCTGCGCCCCTGTTCCTGCCCCAGCCCCAGCCCCTGCCCCTGCGTCTTCGCCTTCAACTGTCGCCATCCCTTCCCCTGGCCCTGCCTAGGCCCCTGTTCCCGCCCCAGACCCAGTCCCTCTCATTTGCTCCTGCTCCTTTCCCTGACCTTGCCTGGGCTCCTGTTCCTGCCTCTGACCCAGCTCCTGCTCTGGATCCTGCACTGGCCACTACTGCTGACCCTGTCCCCGCCCCTAGCCCAACCCCTGCCCCAACACCTTCTCCTGCGGGACTCCCAGACCCGCACCCAGAGCCCACAACTCTGTGGGGAGATCTCCCCAGAAAAATGCCGTCAGTTCCATCCCCTGACCCCGACATCCCCCCAGAATGTCTCATCCCCTCCCCTTGTGTCCTTCCTCTCCTGTATGGAGTCACCGTTCTCGTCGCCGTCCATCTCCTCTATGCCGTGTATTATTTATTTTAAATAAAAGTTCTTGTTTTCCCTGGAACACGTCATGAGCATGAAGTGCATTCCCAACGCTGTGCCACCACGCCCCAGAACATCGTTGCAGGATACCTCCTTCCCCAAACGAGACCCTGAGCCCAAGCCCTCCTGCCCATTGTTCCCCCAGCCTGGCCCCTCGCAAGCCCCAAGCTGTTCCTGCACGTGTTCTGGAGGTTTCTGGAAGTGGAATCCCTCAATAGGTGCCTTTGTGTCTGCACCTATTTTCAAAGGGCCCTTGTTTGGGGTTTGGTTTGGTTTGCTTAGGTTAGGTTTGGTTTTTGTTTCTTCTCTCTGTTTGACATAGAATTTACCTTCTTGGTTGTTGAGATGCCCAATGGATTACAGAGGAGATGTCATCCTAGGGACCCCTTTAGGAATTCTGGGCACAATCTCGGGGCCAAGGCCCCTGTTCCTGCTGGGACACCACAGTCGGGCCCCAGACAGGACACGGCTGTTTCCTCCTGTGGCCCGCACAGAAACCAGGGAAATGCAGAAAGCTGGAAGACACACCACGGAGCGCAAAAGCATCGCTCACAAGCCTAGGCCAGAGAAAGGTCTCCCATGGGTCTGCTCCAATCCATGCTCCAAGTCACTGGGTCCCACGGGGACAGAGACAGGGACAGAGACTAGACACGTGCAAGTTCAAGGGGGAGGAGAGGCACCCAGGGAGTATGAGTCAGGAGATGCAGGAGCTCCCGGGGAAGGACTCGGGCAAAGGAAACCCTGGGGAGGCAGTGCTGGTCACCCTCAGACTGGCAGGTGTCTGGTCTGGGGACCAGCAGCCCTGGGGAGAACGTGAGGAAGCAGAGGTCCAATGCAGGGCCCCTGGAGAGAAGGCAGACAGGCACCCCTGTCTGAGACAACCGTGAGCGGCACCCATCCCAGGCCACAGGTGCACCTGTCACCTAGCAGGGCTCAGCCTGGGACTCACCCCCAGAAACTCTGGCTCAGTTGGCCTGACCCTGAACCTAACCCTAACCCTGACCCTGACCCTAAACTGGAACCCCAACTGAATCCTGACCCTGGCCCTCAACCGAACCCTGGCCATGACCTGAACCCTGACACTGACCCTGGCCCAGTCCCTAAACCTAACCCTGCCGCTAAGCCTGACCCTGACCCTAACACCAAACCTGACCCTAACCCTGACCCTAAACTGGACCCGGAACTGAGCCCTGACTCTGACCTAAACCTAAACCTAACCCTGGACCTGACGAGAAAACTGACCCTGACCCTGACCCAGTCCCTAAACCTAACCCTGAGCGTAACACTAACCCTGGTCCTAACCCTGACCCTGACCCTAACACTGACCCTAACCCTAAAACGTACCCTAACCCACCCTGGACCTGACCCTAACACTAACCCTAAACCTAACGCTAAACCTAAAACTTACCCTAACCCTGGCGCTGGCCCTGACCCTAACACTAACACTGACCCTGACCCTAACCCTGACCGTAACACTGACCACGACCCAGACCCTAACCCTAACGCTGACCCGGACCCTAACAAGGACCCTGACCCTAAACCTAACCCTGATTCTAACCCTAACCCCAACCCCAAACCCTTCCCTAACCCTGACCCTAAACCTGTCTATCCCTATCCTAACCACAACCCTAACCCTAACCCTAACCCAAAACCCTAACCCTGACCCGACCCTGACCCTGAACCTAACCCTAACCCTGACCCTACCCTAAACTGGCACCTAAACTGAACCCTGACTTTGACCCTAACCCTAACCCTGGCCCTGACCTGAACCCTGACCCTGACCTTGACCCAGAGTCCTTAAACCTAACCCTAACCCTAACCCTAACCCTAACCCTAACCCTAACCCTAACCCTGGCCCTGAGCCTGACCCTGAACCTGACCCTAACCCTAACCCTAATCCAAACCCCTAACTCAAACCCTAACCTTCCCTGTCCTCCTTCTCACTCACCGACTCAAGCCAGGGCTCTATCCAAGGACAGGCTGGACCTCTGTCCCAGGGAACAAGCAGGAAGGCCCAGCAGAGGGAGAGAGAAGTGGAAGGGGCCCACTGATCTCCCTGTCCTGATTGGGCCTCCACTGACGTCTCCAAGTCCTCTGGCTCAAGCCCGCATTGAGCAGGACCCTGGGACGGATTCTGAATTCCAGGCCAGCTGGGTGGGGGGTGCTCGAAGACCTTTGCATCCCCAGATGTCCAACCCGCCTGGCCTTGCACCCTGAGCCTTGCTTCCCAGGATAGGCACGGTTCCGGTGCTCAGCAGACTTTGGGGCCACAGAGGACTTGGCAGTGGTGAGGGAACATGGGGGACCAGTCGGGGACAGCGCCATGGTGGGTCCGCATCCACCACAAGGCTGGGTCAGGGGACAGGTGCTGTGTGCAGGTCTCCTGGGCACACCTGGCCCTCTCGGAATGCAGGTCTGTGTGCCTGGTGCACCTTTCCTCCACCTCCACCTACCCCTGGAGCAAAGGCCAGGTTCAAGCATTTCCATGTCCAACCCTCAGGGTCAGATGGGAACCTGGGCTCAAGAGAGGCAGCGACTGGCCCAGGACAAAAATCGGGTACAGAGTCCAAGGATCAGAGCTTCCCTCCAGGCCTAGGCAATTCCTGACCCCCCCATGAGGTTTGCTTGGAGGGTGAGAGCTCCTCAGATGCTTGGGGAGAGCTACCCACCCCATCCCATGGGGGGACATGACCTCGGGCATCCCCAGACAGCTAGAGGCATATGTGTTTGAGCGTGCGTGTATGTGTGTGCGCGCGTGCGCGCGCGCACACACACACACGCACACACACGCACACACACCCCACTCTGCCCAGCTAGGGGTCAGAGGGGGAGACACCCTGGGAAAATGGTGGGTAACAAGGGGGAAAGAAGAAAGAGGTTGGAGACAGCTGGGCCATGGGGTCGGGGGCATCAGGACTCCTGGCAAGGGCCGAGATCCAAAGCATGGGGAGGGGAGAAAGGACAGGCTGATGGTCAAGGGGGCCCCAAGGGGCCCAGGGGCTTTGCCAGGGCACTGGGTAGGGACAGGGTCTGGGGCCTGGTGTCCATCACCACCCTGGACTACTGGAAGTAGGAAGAGGCATCCCCCACCCCCAGTGTGGACAGGGCTACAACACCGAAGGCCTCCCCTTCCTCTTCTATCAGTGGGGCCATAGAGACAGGGTGTCCCTAGTCTCCCTCAGGCTTGCAGAAGAGCCTGTTGGCCTTGAATCTCTGTCCCTGGCCCACTGTGCTCCCAGTCTTGGGAAAATGCTTTGGACTCCCTCGAGGTCCTTCTGAGCAGAAGACAGCCTGGGGGCTCGGGGGGCTGACCTTGTGGGCTTGAAGCATGTGGCAGAGCACTGGACCCCTGGTCTGGGGACCCAGGGCAGGAGCCTCCTTGTTGCGGCCTCAGGGTCCCCACTGGGAAGAGGTTCCAGAGTCAGAGCTCTGCTCAGGGTGAGAAGGCTTTACTTAGCAAGGAACCGAGCACCAGCCCAGGAGAGGGAAACAGGGACAAGGGAGACTTCGGAGGTTTCTCCCCTCAGCCCTGGAGCCCACAGATCCGGCTCCTGGGAGACACCCACAAACAGAGACAGACGCAGGCACAGAGACAAAGACAGAGACAGAGACAGACACTGAACCCAGGAGAGAGGGAACCAGGAGAAGTCCCAGACTTTCCTCCAACAGCTGGGAAATGGCAGCCAAACATTCTGTCCCCTTCTCAGTCCCACGGGCCATCCACCCTGGGAGGACGGATTCGGGAATGCCCGGGGTTCCCTGTGGGGGCTGGCCAGCACATGGGCGCAGACGAGGCCCTTGGACCTCCACCTAATGGGAGCCCCGGGAAGCCTGTGTCACCAAGGTCAGAAGCCATGCACTGCAACCTTGCCACGGGGGATGGGACACAGGCAGGAGGACGGTGCCTTTGCCTGGATCGCAGAGCAGATCCAGGCCCCTCTGGGCTGTGTTCCATGCCCCTGCCCAGCCCCTGGCTCACCCGTGCCTGGCCAAGTGTGTGCACCAGCCTCCTGGGAGAGCGGGGATGGAACGTATGCAGGGGTTTTACCCCTGATGGCATCCCTAGAGGGAGAAGCCAGGACACCCCCAGTGTGCAGACGGGGAGACTGGGGAAGCCCTGAGAGCCACAGGGTGTGTGCGGGCTCACAGTCCTGGGCAGGATCAGGAGCCCGGTCTGAACCCAGCTCTGGGCCCTCCCAGCGGGGACAACAGCTGCACCCAGGCCTCCCAAAGGCTGTGGGGAGGCTGTGTGGGGATCACTGGATGGACAGGGCATGGGGTGGAGGGGGAGCCTTGAGCAGCTGGGGGAGGGGCGCCCTCAGGGAGCTCTGGTGGGAGCAGGAAGTCCGGTAAGGAGCCCCCAGGCAGTGGTGACCTCACTTCCCTGACGACAGAGCCCAACGGACTTGGAACCCACGTATCCAGGCACCCACATTCCAGAGAAAACCCCCCGGCCCAGCTCATTTCTGGGCAGATCCTGAAGGAAGCGACATGTTCTGCTGCTGCCTACCGAAGCCCAGAGGATGCAGGCAGAGGAGAGCTCGCCCGCCAAACACGTCCCCTCACTGGGCAGGTCGTGTCAGGCTTCCCCGACGACTCTGGCCCTTTGGCAAAAAGAATCAAAAGGTGACACCGGGAGGCTCAGAGTCAGACAGCCCCACACCTTCTGACCGACCCGTGTAGGCCTAGGTCTCCTCCCTGTGTGTCTGTGTGTGTGTGTGTGTGTGTGTGTGTGTGTGTGTGTGTGTGTGTGTAAAGAGAGCTCATGGGGGGTGGAGACGACCCGAGCAGGAGCAGGCTGATGAGGGGTCAGATGCCTGGTGGGCAGGTCATGTTCACACCCCAGGTTAAGGCTGGCTAGGTGGAACGGAGTGTGGGGGCTGCACCCTTCTGCCCAGGGTTGATCCTGAGACCCTGCAGGGACGGGTCACTGACCCAGGTGCGGGGCTGGGCACGCACAGGTCTGCGTGGAATCTGGGAGAAGCAGGGGCACTGGGCAGGAGCACGGTGGGTACAGCCGGGCAGGGCTCTGACGCCTCTTGCACACTCCCCATCTCTGCCTTGGCAGGCCACGGATGAACTAGGAAGGAGGCGGGAAGACACGCACTCCTCCCCGACCCCGGAGTCCCCGGTCCTGGGAAGGCCCCCGCTACATCCCAGACCACTGCCCGCGGTACTCCACTGGATTGTGGTCCTGGGCACGGAGCCCACGGAGGCCAAGTCCAAGGGTGAGAAGGCTGGGGTGGGGTGCCTGTGGCTGTGTGGGGAGGGGTCGGTGCTGGGCCCCACAGGGAGAAGCCCCCACAGGCTGGTGTGGAGCCAGGAGCCACGACTTGGCTCGGAGCACCCAGGGGGTGGACTGCCGTCGGGGAGACGTCCCCGGGAGGGTTCCTTCGTGGCTGCGGCTTCTGCGGGAGGCCCAGGGCTGGGCTCTGTCTCTGCAAAGCCACAGGGAGAGGCAGGCCCACGGGTGACCTTCTCTCCTCTCCCAGCTTCTCCAGCCAAGGAGCTAGACCCACTCCCAACTTCAGCCACTCCGGAGGGGCACATGGTGTCTGGAGTCACTTCGGCGGGAGACCGGGAGCCCACAGGTGTCCGGGCGCCTGCCCACGGAGATGCTGATGCTGTCCGGGGAGAGCTGGCTCCTGCTCCTGCCCCCACCCCTGCTCCTGCCGTTCCCCCTTGCCCTGCCCCTGCCAGAGCGACTCCCACTTCCCCTGCCCCTGCCTGGGCTCCTGTTCTGGCCCTTGACCCAGATCCTCCCTTGGTCCCACCCCTTCCCCGACCCCTCCCTGGGCCGCTGTTCCTGCCCCAGACCCAGCTCCTGCCCTTGACCTCGCCCAGGCCATCACCCCTGCCCTTGCCCCAGCTCCTGCCCCTGCCCCTGCCCCTTCCCCCGCCCCTATCCCTTCGCCTTTCCCTGCCAGGGCCACTGCCCCGGCACCTGCCCCTGCACCGGCCCCACACCCAGGTCCTAACCCTGTTCCTGCCCTTTCCCCTGCCCCTTCCCGTGCCCCTGCCAGGAAGGCCTCCACTTTCCCTGTTCCTGCCCCAGACCCAGCTCCTGCCCTTGACCCTGAACCAGTCATCACCAATGCACTTTCCTTGGTTCCTGCTCCTGCCTCTTCCCCTGCCCCTGCGTCTGCCCCTGCCCCTGTCCTTTCTCTTTTTCCTGCCAGGGCCACTGCCCCTGCACCTGCCCCAGACCCAGGTCCTACCCCTGGCCTTTCCCCTGGCTTTGCCCCTGCCTCTGCGTCTGCCCCTGCCCCAGCCAGGAAGGCCTCCACTTTCCCTGCCTGTGCCCCTGTTCCTGCCCCAGACCCCCGCCCTGTCTTTGCGTCTTCCCCTTCAACTGCCACCATCCCTTCCCCTTGCCCTGCCAGGAACACTGCCCCTTCCCCTGGCCCTGCCTAGGCCCCTGTTCCCGCCCCAGACCCAGCTACTGCCCTTGACCCTGAACCAGTCATCACCAATGCACTTGCCCCAGTTCCTGCTCCTGCCCCTGCCCCTGCCCCTGTCCTTTCTCCTTTCCCTGCCAGGGCCACTGCCCCGGCACCTGCCCCTGCACCTGCCCCAGACCCAGGTCCTGCCCCTGCCCCTGCCAGGAAGGCCTCCACTTTCCCTGCCTGCGCCCCTGTTCCTGCCCCAGACCCAGGCCCTCTCCCTGCGTCTTCCCCTTCAACTGCCGCCATCCCTTCCCCTGGCCCTGCCAGGACCACTGCCCCTTCCCCTGGCCATGCCTAGGCCCCTGTTCCCGCGCCAGACCCAGCTCCTGCCCTTGACCCTGAACCAGTCATCACCAATGCACTTGCCCCAGTTCCTGCCCCTTCCCCTGCCCCTGCCCCTGCCCCTGTGTCTGCCCTTGCCTCTGCCCCTGTCCTTTCTCCTTTCCCTGCCAGGGCCACGGCCCCTGCAACTGCCCCAGACCCAGGTCCTAACCCTGGTCTTGCCCCTGCCCCTGCACCTGCCACTGCCCCTGCCCCTGCCCCTGACAGGAAGGCTTCCACTTTCCCTGCCTGCGCCCCTGTTCCTGCCCCAGCCCCAGCCCCTGCCCCTGCGTCTTCGCCTTCAACTGTCGCCATCCCTTCCCCTGGCCCTGCCTAGGCCCCTGTTCCCGCCCCAGACCCAGTCCCTCTCATTTGCTCCTGCTCCTTTCCCTGACCTTGCCTGGGCTCCTGTTCCTGCCTCTGACCCAGCTCCTGCTCTGGATCCTGCACTGGCCACTACTGCTGACCCTGTCCCCGCCCCTAGCCCAACCCCTGCCCCAACACCTTCTCCTGCGGGACTCCCAGACCCGCACCCAGAGCCCACAACTCTGTGGGGAGATCTCCCCAGAAAAATGCCGTCAGTTCCATCCCCTGACCCCGACATCCCCCCAGAATGTCTCATCCCCTCCCCTTGTGTCCTTCCTCTCCTGTATGGAGTCACCGTTCTCGTCGCCGTCCATCTCCTCTATGCCGTGTATTATTTATTTTAAATAAAAGTTCTTGTTTTCCCTGGAACACGTCATGAGCATGAAGTGCATTCCCAACGCTGTGCCACCACGCCCCAGAACATCGTTGCAGGATACCTCCTTCCCCAAACGAGACCCTGAGCCCAAGCCCTCCTGCCCATTGTTCCCCCAGCCTGGCCCCTCGCAAGCCCCAAGCTGTTCCTGCACGTGTTCTGGAGGTTTCTGGAAGTGGAATCCCTCAATAGGTGCCTTTGTGTCTGCACCTATTTTCAAAGGGCCCTTGTTTGGGGTTTGGTTTGGTTTGCTTAGGTTAGGTTTGGTTTTTGTTTCTTCTCTCTGTTTGACATAGAATTTACCTTCTTGGTTGTTGAGATGCCCAATGGATTACAGAGGAGATGTCATCCTAGGGACCCCTTTAGGAATTCTGGGCACAATCTCGGGGCCAAGGCCCCTGTTCCTGCTGGGACACCACAGTCGGGCCCCAGACAGGACACGGCTGTTTCCTCCTGTGGCCCGCACAGAAACCAGGGAAATGCAGAAAGCTGGAAGACACACCACGGAGCGCAAAAGCATCGCTCACAAGCCTAGGCCAGAGAAAGGTCTCCCATGGGTCTGCTCCAATCCATGCTCCAAGTCACTGGGTCCCACGGGGACAGAGACAGGGACAGAGACTAGACACGTGCAAGTTCAAGGGGGAGGAGAGGCACCCAGGGAGTATGAGTCAGGAGATGCAGGAGCTCCCGGGGAAGGACTCGGGCAAAGGAAACCCTGGGGAGGCAGTGCTGGTCACCCTCAGACTGGCAGGTGTCTGGTCTGGGGACCAGCAGCCCTGGGGAGAACGTGAGGAAGCAGAGGTCCAATGCAGGGCCCCTGGAGAGAAGGCAGACAGGCACCCCTGTCTGAGACAACCGTGAGCGGCACCCATCCCAGGCCACAGGTGCACCTGTCACCTAGCAGGGCTCAGCCTGGGACTCACCCCCAGAAACTCTGGCTCAGTTGGCCTGACCCTGAACCTAACCCTAACCCTGACCCTGACCCTAAACTGGAACCCCAACTGAATCCTGACCCTGGCCCTCAACCGAACCCTGGCCATGACCTGAACCCTGACACTGACCCTGGCCCAGTCCCTAAACCTAACCCTGCCGCTAAGCCTGACCCTGACCCTAACACCAAACCTGACCCTAACCCTGACCCTAAACTGGACCCGGAACTGAGCCCTGACTCTGACCTAAACCTAAACCTAACCCTGGACCTGACGAGAAAACTGACCCTGACCCTGACCCAGTCCCTAAACCTAACCCTGAGCGTAACACTAACCCTGGTCCTAACCCTGACCCTGACCCTAACACTGACCCTAACCCTAAAACGTACCCTAACCCACCCTGGACCTGACCCTAACACTAACCCTAAACCTAACGCTAAACCTAAAACTTACCCTAACCCTGGCGCTGGCCCTGACCCTAACACTAACACTGACCCTGACCCTAACCCTGACCGTAACACTGACCACGACCCAGACCCTAACCCTAACGCTGACCCGGACCCTAACAAGGACCCTGACCCTAAACCTAACCCTGATTCTAACCCTAACCCCAACCCCAAACCCTTCCCTAACCCTGACCCTAAACCTGTCTATCCCTATCCTAACCACAACCCTAACCCTAACCGTAACCCAAAACCCTAACCCTGACCCGACCCTGACCCTGAACCTAACCCTAACCCTGACCCTACCCTAAACTGGCACCTAAACTGAACCCTGACTTTGACCCTAACCCTAACCCTGGCCCTGACCTGAACCCTGACCCTGACCTTGACCCAGAGTCCTTAAACCTAACCCTAACCCTAACCCTAACCCTAACCCTAACCCTGGCCCTGAGCCTGACCCTGAACCTGACCCTAACCCTAACCCTAATCCAAACCCCTAACTCAAACCCTAACCTTCCCTGTCCTCCTTCTCACTCACCGACTCAAGCCAGGGCTCTATCCAAGGACAGGCTGGACCTCTGTCCCAGGGAACAAGCAGGAAGGCCCAGCAGAGGGAGAGAGAAGTGGAAGGGGCCCACTGATCTCCCTGTCCTGATTGGGCCTCCACTGACGTCTCCAAGTCCTCTGGCTCAAGCCCGCATTGAGCAGGACCCTGGGACGGATTCTGAATTCCAGGCCAGCTGGGTGGGGGGTGCTCGAAGACCTTTGCATCCCCAGATGTCCAACCCGCCTGGCCTTGCACCCTGAGCCTTGCTTCCCAGGATAGGCACGGTTCCGGTGCTCAGCAGACTTTGGGGCCACAGAGGACTTGGCAGTGGTGAGGGAACATGGGGGACCAGTCGGGGACAGCGCCATGGTGGGTCCGCATCCACCACAAGGCTGGGTCAGGGGACAGGTGCTGTGTGCAGGTCTCCTGGGCACACCTGGCCCTCTCGGAATGCAGGTCTGTGTGCCTGGTGCACCTTTCCTCCACCTCCACCTACCCCTGGAGCAAAGGCCAGGTTCAAGCATTTCCATGTCCAACCCTCAGGGTCAGATGGGAACCTGGGCTCAAGAGAGGCAGCGACTGGCCCAGGACAAAAATCGGGTACAGAGTCCAAGGATCAGAGCTTCCCTCCAGGCCTAGGCAATTCCTGACCCCCCCATGAGGTTTGCTTGGAGGGTGAGAGCTCCTCAGATGCTTGGGGAGAGCTACCCACCCCATCCCATGGGGGGACATGACCTCGGGCATCCCCAGACAGCTAGAGGCATATGTGTTTGAGCGTGCGTGTATGTGTGTGCGCGCGTGCGCGCGCGCACACACACACACGCACACACACGCACACACACCCCACTCTGCCCAGCTAGGGGTCAGAGGGGGAGACACCCTGGGAAAATGGTGGGTAACAAGGGGGAAAGAAGAAAGAGGTTGGAGACAGCTGGGCCATGGGGTCGGGGGCATCAGGACTCCTGGCAAGGGCCGAGATCCAAAGCATGGGGAGGGGAGAAAGGACAGGCTGATGGTCAAGGGGGCCCCAAGGGGCCCAGGGGCTTTGCCAGGGCACTGGGTAGGGACAGGGTCTGGGGCCTGGTGTCCATCACCACCCTGGACTACTGGAAGTAGGAAGAGGCATCCCCCACCCCCAGTGTGGACAGGGCTACAACACCGAAGGCCTCCCCTTCCTCTTCTATCAGTGGGGCCATAGAGACAGGGTGTCCCTAGTCTCCCTCAGGCTTGCAGAAGAGCCTGTTGGCCTTGAATCTCTGTCCCTGACCCACTGTGCTCCCAGTCTTGGGAAAATGCTTTGGACTCCCTCGAGGTCCTTCTGAGCAGAAGACAGCCTGGGGGCTCGGGGGGCTGACCTTGTGGGCTTGAAGCATGTGGCAGAGCACTGGACCCCTGGTCTGGGGACCCAGGGCAGGAGCCTCCTTGTTGCGGCCTCAGGATCCCCACTGGGAAGAGGTTCCAGAGTCAGAGCTCTGCTCAGGGTGAGAAGACTTTACTTAGCAAGGAACCGAGCACCAGCCCAGGAGAGGGAAACAGGGACAAGGGAGACTTCGGAGGTTTCTCCCCTCAGCCCTGGAGCCCACAGATCCGGCTCCTGGGAGACACCCACAAACAGAGACAGACGCAGGCACAGAGACAAAGACAGAGACAGAGACAGACACTGAACCCAGGAGAGAGGGAACCAGGAGAAGTCCCAGACTTTCCTCCAACAGCTGGGAAATGGCAGCCAAACATTCTGTCCCCTTCTCAGTCCCACGGGCCATCCACCCTGGGAGGACGGATTCGGGAATGCCCGGGGTTCCCTGTGGGGGCTGGCCAGCACATGGGCGCAGACGAGGCCCTTGGACCTCCACCTAATGGGAGCCCCGGGAAGCCTGTGTCACCAAGGTCAGAAGCCATGCACTGCAACCTTGCCACGGGGGATGGGACACAGGCAGGAGGACGGTGCCTTTGCCTGGATCGCAGAGCAGATCCAGGCCCCTCTGGGCTGTGTTCCATGCCCCTGCCCAGCCCCTGGCTCACCCGTGCCTGGCCAAGTGTGTGCACCAGCCTCCTGGGAGAGCGGGGATGGAACGTATGCAGGGGTTTTACCCCTGATGGCATCCCTAGAGGGAGAAGCCAGGACACCCCCAGTGTGCAGACGGGGAGACTGGGGAAGCCCTGAGAGCCACAGGGTGTGTGCGGGCTCACAGTCCTGGGCAGGATCAGGAGCCCGGTCTGAACCCAGCTCTGGGCCCTCCCAGCGGGGACAACAGCTGCACCCAGGCCTCCCAAAGGCTGTGGGGAGGCTGTGTGGGGATCACTGGATGGACAGGGCATGGGGTGGAGGGGGAGCCTTGAGCAGCTGGGGGAGGGGCGCCCTCAGGGAGCTCTGGTGGGAGCAGGAAGTCCGGTAAGGAGCCCCCAGGCAGTGGTGACCTCACTTCCCTGACGACAGAGCCCAACGGACTTGGAACCCACGTATCCAGGCACCCACATTCCAGAGAAAACCCCCCGGCCCAGCTCATTTCTGGGCAGATCCTGAAGGAAGCGACATGTTCTGCTGCTGCCTACCGAAGCCCAGAGGATGCAGGCAGAGGAGAGCTCGCCCGCCAAACACGTCCCCTCACTGGGCAGGTCGTGTCAGGCTTCCCCGACGACTCTGGCCCTTTGGCAAAAAGAATCAAAAGGTGACACCGGGAGGCTCAGAGTCAGACAGCCCCACACCTTCTGACCGACCCGTGTAGGCCTAGGTCTCCTCCCTGTGTGTCTGTGTGTGTGTGTGTGTGTGTGTGTGTGTGTGTGTGTGTGTGTGTGTAAAGAGAGCTCATGGGGGGTGGAGACGACCCGAGCAGGAGCAGGCTGATGAGGGGTCAGATGCCTGGTGGGCAGGTCATGTTCACACCCCAGGTTAAGGCTGGCTAGGTGGAACGGAGTGTGGGGGCTGCACCCTTCTGCCCAGGGTTGATCCTGAGACCCTGCAGGGACGGGTCACTGACCCAGGTGCGGGGCTGGGCACGCACAGGTCTGCGTGGAATCTGGGAGAAGCAGGGGCACTGGGCAGGAGCACGGTGGGTACAGCCGGGCAGGGCTCTGACGCCTCTTGCACACTCCCCATCTCTGCCTTGGCAGGCCACGGATGAACTAGGAAGGAGGCGGGAAGACACGCACTCCTCCCCGACCCCGGAGTCCCCGGTCCTGGGAAGGCCCCCGCTACATCCCAGACCACTGCCCGCGGTACTCCACTGGATTGTGGTCCTGGGCACGGAGCCCACGGAGGCCAAGTCCAAGGGTGAGAAGGCTGGGGTGGGGTGCCTGTGGCTGTGTGGGGAGGGGTCGGTGCTGGGCCCCACAGGGAGAAGCCCCCACAGGCTGGTGTGGAGCCAGGAGCCACGACTTGGCTCGGAGCACCCAGGGGGTGGACTGCCGTCGGGGAGACGTCCCCGGGAGGGTTCCTTCGTGGCTGCGGCTTCTGCGGGAGGCCCAGGGCTGGGCTCTGTCTCTGCAAAGCCACAGGGAGAGGCAGGCCCACGGGTGACCTTCTCTCCTCTCCCAGCTTCTCCAGCCAAGGAGCTAGACCCACTCCCAACTTCAGCCACTCCGGAGGGGCACATGGTGTCTGGAGTCACTTCGGCGGGAGACCGGGAGCCCACAGGTGTCCGGGCGCCTGCCCACGGAGATGCTGATGCTGTCCGGGGAGAGCTGGCTCCTGCTCCTGCCCCCACCCCTGCTCCTGCCGTTCCCCCTTGCCCTGCCCCTGCCAGAGCGACTCCCACTTCCCCTGCCCCTGCCTGGGCTCCTGTTCTGGCCCTTGACCCAGATCCTCCCTTGGTCCCACCCCTTCCCCGACCCCTCCCTGGGCCGCTGTTCCTGCCCCAGACCCAGCTCCTGCCCTTGACCTCGCCCAGGCCATCACCCCTGCCCTTGCCCCAGCTCCTGCCCCTGCCCCTGCCCCTTCCCCCGCCCCTATCCCTTCGCCTTTCCCTGCCAGGGCCACTGCCCCGGCACCTGCCCCTGCACCGGCCCCACACCCAGGTCCTAACCCTGTTCCTGCCCTTTCCCCTGCCCCTTCCCGTGCCCCTGCCAGGAAGGCCTCCACTTTCCCTGTTCCTGCCCCAGACCCAGCTCCTGCCCTTGACCCTGAACCAGTCATCACCAATGCACTTTCCTTGGTTCCTGCTCCTGCCTCTTCCCCTGCCCCTGCGTCTGCCCCTGCCCCTGTCCTTTCTCTTTTTCCTGCCAGGGCCACTGCCCCTGCACCTGCCCCAGACCCAGGTCCTACCCCTGGCCTTTCCCCTGGCTTTGCCCCTGCCTCTGCGTCTGCCCCTGCCCCAGCCAGGAAGGCCTCCACTTTCCCTGCCTGTGCCCCTGTTCCTGCCCCAGACCCCCGCCCTGTCTTTGCGTCTTCCCCTTCAACTGCCACCATCCCTTCCCCTTGCCCTGCCAGGAACACTGCCCCTTCCCCTGGCCCTGCCTAGGCCCCTGTTCCCGCCCCAGACCCAGCTACTGCCCTTGACCCTGAACCAGTCATCACCAATGCACTTGCCCCAGTTCCTGCTCCTGCCCCTGCCCCTGCCCCTGTCCTTTCTCCTTTCCCTGCCAGGGCCACTGCCCCGGCACCTGCCCCTGCACCTGCCCCAGACCCAGGTCCTGCCCCTGCCCCTGCCAGGAAGGCCTCCACTTTCCCTGCCTGCGCCCCTGTTCCTGCCCCAGACCCAGGCCCTCTCCCTGCGTCTTCCCCTTCAACTGCCGCCATCCCTTCCCCTGGCCCTGCCAGGACCACTGCCCCTTCCCCTGGCCATGCCTAGGCCCCTGTTCCCGCGCCAGACCCAGCTCCTGCCCTTGACCCTGAACCAGTCATCACCAATGCACTTGCCCCAGTTCCTGCCCCTTCCCCTGCCCCTGCCCCTGCCCCTGTGTCTGCCCTTGCCTCTGCCCCTGTCCTTTCTCCTTTCCCTGCCAGGGCCACGGCCCCTGCAACTGCCCCAGACCCAGGTCCTAACCCTGGTCTTGCCCCTGCCCCTGCACCTGCCACTGCCCCTGCCCCTGCCCCTGACAGGAAGGCTTCCACTTTCCCTGCCTGCGCCCCTGTTCCTGCCCCAGCCCCAGCCCCTGCCCCTGCGTCTTCGCCTTCAACTGTCGCCATCCCTTCCCCTGGCCCTGCCTAGGCCCCTGTTCCCGCCCCAGACCCAGTCCCTCTCATTTGCTCCTGCTCCTTTCCCTGACCTTGCCTGGGCTCCTGTTCCTGCCTCTGACCCAGCTCCTGCTCTGGATCCTGCACTGGCCACTACTGCTGACCCTGTCCCCGCCCCTAGCCCAACCCCTGCCCCAACACCTTCTCCTGCGGGACTCCCAGACCCGCACCCAGAGCCCACAACTCTGTGGGGAGATCTCCCCAGAAAAATGCCGTCAGTTCCATCCCCTGACCCCGACATCCCCCCAGAATGTCTCATCCCCTCCCCTTGTGTCCTTCCTCTCCTGTATGGAGTCACCGTTCTCGTCGCCGTCCATCTCCTCTATGCCGTGTATTATTTATTTTAAATAAAAGTTCTTGTTTTCCCTGGAACACGTCATGAGCATGAAGTGCATTCCCAACGCTGTGCCACCACGCCCCAGAACATCGTTGCAGGATACCTCCTTCCCCAAACGAGACCCTGAGCCCAAGCCCTCCTGCCCATTGTTCCCCCAGCCTGGCCCCTCGCAAGCCCCAAGCTGTTCCTGCACGTGTTCTGGAGGTTTCTGGAAGTGGAATCCCTCAATAGGTGCCTTTGTGTCTGCACCTATTTTCAAAGGGCCCTTGTTTGGGGTTTGGTTTGGTTTGCTTAGGTTAGGTTTGGTTTTTGTTTCTTCTCTCTGTTTGACATAGAATTTACCTTCTTGGTTGTTGAGATGCCCAATGGATTACAGAGGAGATGTCATCCTAGGGACCCCTTTAGGAATTCTGGGCACAATCTCGGGGCCAAGGCCCCTGTTCCTGCTGGGACACCACAGTCGGGCCCCAGACAGGACACGGCTGTTTCCTCCTGTGGCCCGCACAGAAACCAGGGAAATGCAGAAAGCTGGAAGACACACCACGGAGCGCAAAAGCATCGCTCACAAGCCTAGGCCAGAGAAAGGTCTCCCATGGGTCTGCTCCAATCCATGCTCCAAGTCACTGGGTCCCACGGGGACAGAGACAGGGACAGAGACTAGACACGTGCAAGTTCAAGGGGGAGGAGAGGCACCCAGGGAGTATGAGTCAGGAGATGCAGGAGCTCCCGGGGAAGGACTCGGGCAAAGGAAACCCTGGGGAGGCAGTGCTGGTCACCCTCAGACTGGCAGGTGTCTGGTCTGGGGACCAGCAGCCCTGGGGAGAACGTGAGGAAGCAGAGGTCCAATGCAGGGCCCCTGGAGAGAAGGCAGACAGGCACCCCTGTCTGAGACAACCGTGAGCGGCACCCATCCCAGGCCACAGGTGCACCTGTCACCTAGCAGGGCTCAGCCTGGGACTCACCCCCAGAAACTCTGGCTCAGTTGGCCTGACCCTGAACCTAACCCTAACCCTGACCCTGACCCTAAACTGGAACCCCAACTGAATCCTGACCCTGGCCCTCAACCGAACCCTGGCCATGACCTGAACCCTGACACTGACCCTGGCCCAGTCCCTAAACCTAACCCTGCCGCTAAGCCTGACCCTGACCCTAACACCAAACCTGACCCTAACCCTGACCCTAAACTGGACCCGGAACTGAGCCCTGACTCTGACCTAAACCTAAACCTAACCCTGGACCTGACGAGAAAACTGACCCTGACCCTGACCCAGTCCCTAAACCTAACCCTGAGCGTAACACTAACCCTGGTCCTAACCCTGACCCTGACCCTAACACTGACCCTAACCCTAAAACGTACCCTAACCCACCCTGGACCTGACCCTAACACTAACCCTAAACCTAACGCTAAACCTAAAACTTACCCTAACCCTGGCGCTGGCCCTGACCCTAACACTAACACTGACCCTGACCCTAACCCAGACCGTAACACTGACCACGACCCAGACCCTAACCCTAACGCTGACCCGGACCCTAACAAGGACCCTGACCCTAAACCTAACCCTGATTCTAACCCTAACCCCAACCCCAAACCCTTCCCTAACCCTGACCCTAAACCTGTCTATCCCTATCCTAACCACAACCCTAACCCTAACCCTAACCCAAAACCCTAACCCTGACCCGACCCTGACCCTGAACCTAACCCTAACCCTGACCCTACCCTAAACTGGCACCTAAACTGAACCCTGACTTTGACCCTAACCCTAACCCTGGCCCTGACCTGAACCCTGACCCTGACCTTGACCCAGAGTCCTTAAACCTAACCCTAACCCTAACCCTAACCCTAACCCTAACCCTAACCCTGGCCCTGAGCCTGACCCTGAACCTGACCCTAACCCTAACCCTAATCCAAACCCCTAACTCAAACCCTAACCTTCCCTGTCCTCCTTCTCACTCACCGACTCAAGCCAGGGCTCTATCCAAGGACAGGCTGGACCTCTGTCCCAGGGAACAAGCAGGAAGGCCCAGCAGAGGGAGAGAGAAGTGGAAGGGGCCCACTGATCTCCCTGTCCTGATTGGGCCTCCACTGACGTCTCCAAGTCCTCTGGCTCAAGCCCGCATTGAGCAGGACCCTGGGACGGATTCTGAATTCCAGGCCAGCTGGGTGGGGGGTGCTCGAAGACCTTTGCATCCCCAGATGTCCAACCCGCCTGGCCTTGCACCCTGAGCCTTGCTTCCCAGGATAGGCACGGTTCCGGTGCTCAGCAGACTTTGGGGCCACAGAGGACTTGGCAGTGGTGAGGGAACATGGGGGACCAGTCGGGGACAGCGCCATGGTGGGTCCGCATCCACCACAAGGCTGGGTCAGGGGACAGGTGCTGTGTGCAGGTCTCCTGGGCACACCTGGCCCTCTCGGAATGCAGGTCTGTGTGCCTGGTGCACCTTTCCTCCACCTCCACCTACCCCTGGAGCAAAGGCCAGGTTCAAGCATTTCCATGTCCAACCCTCAGGGTCAGATGGGAACCTGGGCTCAAGAGAGGCAGCGACTGGCCCAGGACAAAAATCGGGTACAGAGTCCAAGGATCAGAGCTTCCCTCCAGGCCTAGGCAATTCCTGACCCCCCCATGAGGTTTGCTTGGAGGGTGAGAGCTCCTCAGATGCTTGGGGAGAGCTACCCACCCCATCCCATGGGGGGACATGACCTCGGGCATCCCCAGACAGCTAGAGGCATATGTGTTTGAGCGTGCGTGTATGTGTGTGCGCGCGTGCGCGCGCGCACACACACACACGCACACACACGCACACACACCCCACTCTGCCCAGCTAGGGGTCAGAGGGGGAGACACCCTGGGAAAATGGTGGGTAACAAGGGGGAAAGAAGAAAGAGGTTGGAGACAGCTGGGCCATGGGGTCGGGGGCATCAGGACTCCTGGCAAGGGCCGAGATCCAAAGCATGGGGAGGGGAGAAAGGACAGGCTGATGGTCAAGGGGGCCCCAAGGGGCCCAGGGGCTTTGCCAGGGCACTGGGTAGGGACAGGGTCTGGGGCCTGGTGTCCATCACCACCCTGGACTACTGGAAGTAGGAAGAGGCATCCCCCACCCCCAGTGTGGACAGGGCTACAACACCGAAGGCCTCCCCTTCCTCTTCTATCAGTGGGGCCATAGAGACAGGGTGTCCCTAGTCTCCCTCAGGCTTGCAGAAGAGCCTGTTGGCCTTGAATCTCTGTCCCTGGCCCACTGTGCTCCCAGTCTTGGGAAAATGCTTTGGACTCCCTCGAGGTCCTTCTGAGCAGAAGACAGCCTGGGGGCTCGGGGGGCTGACCTTGTGGGCTTGAAGCATGTGGCAGAGCACTGGACCCCTGGTCTGGGGACCCAGGGCAGGAGCCTCCTTGTTGCGGCCTCAGGGTCCCCACTGGGAAGAGGTTCCAGAGTCAGAGCTCTGCTCAGGGTGAGAAGGCTTTACTTAGCAAGGAACCGAGCACCAGCCCAGGAGAGGGAAACAGGGACAAGGGAGACTTCGGAGGTTTCTCCCCTCAGCCCTGGAGCCCACAGATCCGGCTCCTGGGAGACACCCACAAACAGAGACAGACGCAGGCACAGAGACAAAGACAGAGACAGAGACAGACACTGAACCCAGGAGAGAGGGAACCAGGAGAAGTCCCAGACTTTCCTCCAACAGCTGGGAAATGGCAGCCAAACATTCTGTCCCCTTCTCAGTCCCACGGGCCATCCACCCTGGGAGGACGGATTCGGGAATGCCCGGGGTTCCCTGTGGGGGCTGGCCAGCACATGGGCGCAGACGAGGCCCTTGGACCTCCACCTAATGGGAGCCCCGGGAAGCCTGTGTCACCAAGGTCAGAAGCCATGCACTGCAACCTTGCCACGGGGGATGGGACACAGGCAGGAGGACGGTGCCTTTGCCTGGATCGCAGAGCAGATCCAGGCCCCTCTGGGCTGTGTTCCATGCCCCTGCCCAGCCCCTGGCTCACCCGTGCCTGGCCAAGTGTGTGCACCAGCCTCCTGGGAGAGCGGGGATGGAACGTATGCAGGGGTTTTACCCCTGATGGCATCCCTAGAGGGAGAAGCCAGGACACCCCCAGTGTGCAGACGGGGAGACTGGGGAAGCCCTGAGAGCCACAGGGTGTGTGCGGGCTCACAGTCCTGGGCAGGATCAGGAGCCCGGTCTGAACCCAGCTCTGGGCCCTCCCAGCGGGGACAACAGCTGCACCCAGGCCTCCCAAAGGCTGTGGGGAGGCTGTGTGGGGATCACTGGATGGACAGGGCATGGGGTGGAGGGGGAGCCTTGAGCAGCTGGGGGAGGGGCGCCCTCAGGGAGCTCTGGTGGGAGCAGGAAGTCCGGTAAGGAGCCCCCAGGCAGTGGTGACCTCACTTCCCTGACGACAGAGCCCAACGGACTTGGAACCCACGTATCCAGGCACCCACATTCCAGAGAAAACCCCCCGGCCCAGCTCATTTCTGGGCAGATCCTGAAGGAAGCGACATGTTCTGCTGCTGCCTACCGAAGCCCAGAGGATGCAGGCAGAGGAGAGCTCGCCCGCCAAACACGTCCCCTCACTGGGCAGGTCGTGTCAGGCTTCCCCGACGACTCTGGCCCTTTGGCAAAAAGAATCAAAAGGTGACACCGGGAGGCTCAGAGTCAGACAGCCCCACACCTTCTGACCGACCCGTGTAGGCCTAGGTCTCCTCCCTGTGTGTCTGTGTGTGTGTGTGTGTGTGTGTGTGTGTGTGTGTGTGTGTGTGTGTAAAGAGAGCTCATGGGGGGTGGAGACGACCCGAGCAGGAGCAGGCTGATGAGGGGTCAGATGACTGGTGGGCAGGTCATGTTCACACCCCAGGTTAAGGCTGGCTAGGTGGAACGGAGTGTGGGGGCTGCACCCTTCTGCCCAGGGTTGATCCTGAGACCCTGCAGGGACGGGTCACTGACCCAGGTGCGGGGCTGGGCACGCACAGGTCTGCGTGGAATCTGGGAGAAGCAGGGGCACTGGGCAGGAGCACGGTGGGTACAGCCGGGCAGGGCTCTGACGCCTCTTGCACACTCCCCATCTCTGCCTTGGCAGGCCACGGATGAACTAGGAAGGAGGCGGGAAGACACGCACTCCTCCCCGACCCCGGAGTCCCCGGTCCTGGGAAGGCCCCCGCTACATCCCAGACCACTGCCCGCGGTACTCCACTGGATTGTGGTCCTGGGCACGGAGCCCACGGAGGCCAAGTCCAAGGGTGAGAAGGCTGGGGTGGGGTGCCTGTGGCTGTGTGGGGAGGGGTCGGTGCTGGGCCCCACAGGGAGAAGCCCCCACAGGCTGGTGTGGAGCCAGGAGCCACGACTTGGCTCGGAGCACCCAGGGGGTGGACTGCCGTCGGGGAGACGTCCCCGGGAGGGTTCCTTCGTGGCTGCGGCTTCTGCGGGAGGCCCAGGGCTGGGCTCTGTCTCTGCAAAGCCACAGGGAGAGGCAGGCCCACGGGTGACCTTCTCTCCTCTCCCAGCTTCTCCAGCCAAGGAGCTAGACCCACTCCCAACTTCAGCCACTCCGGAGGGGCACATGGTGTCTGGAGTCACTTCGGCGGGAGACCGGGAGCCCACAGGTGTCCGGGCGCCTGCCCACGGAGATGCTGATGCTGTCCGGGGAGAGCTGGCTCCTGCTCCTGCCCCCACCCCTGCTCCTGCCGTTCCCCCTTGCCCTGCCCCTGCCAGAGCGACTCCCACTTCCCCTGCCCCTGCCTGGGCTCCTGTTCTGGCCCTTGACCCAGATCCTCCCTTGGTCCCACCCCTTCCCCGACCCCTCCCTGGGCCGCTGTTCCTGCCCCAGACCCAGCTCCTGCCCTTGACCTCGCCCAGGCCATCACCCCTGCCCTTGCCCCAGCTCCTGCCCCTGCCCCTGCCCCTTCCCCCGCCCCTATCCCTTCGCCTTTCCCTGCCAGGGCCACTGCCCCGGCACCTGCCCCTGCACCGGCCCCACACCCAGGTCCTAACCCTGTTCCTGCCCTTTCCCCTGCCCCTTCCCGTGCCCCTGCCAGGAAGGCCTCCACTTTCCCTGTTCCTGCCCCAGACCCAGCTCCTGCCCTTGACCCTGAACCAGTCATCACCAATGCACTTTCCTTGGTTCCTGCTCCTGCCTCTTCCCCTGCCCCTGCGTCTGCCCCTGCCCCTGTCCTTTCTCTTTTTCCTGCCAGGGCCACTGCCCCTGCACCTGCCCCAGACCCAGGTCCTACCCCTGGCCTTTCCCCTGGCTTTGCCCCTGCCTCTGCGTCTGCCCCTGCCCCAGCCAGGAAGGCCTCCACTTTCCCTGCCTGTGCCCCTGTTCCTGCCCCAGACCCACGCCCTGTCTTTGCGTCTTCCCCTTCAACTGCCACCATCCCTTCCCCTTGCCCTGCCAGGAACACTGCCCCTTCCCCTGGCCCTGCCTAGGCCCCTGTTCCCGCCCCAGACCCAGCTACTGCCCTTGACCCTGAACCAGTCATCACCAATGCACTTGCCCCAGTTCCTGCTCCTGCCCCTGCCCCTGCCCCTGTCCTTTCTCCTTTCCCTGCCAGGGCCACTGCCCCGGCACCTGCCCCTGCACCTGCCCCAGACCCAGGTCCTGCCCCTGCCCCTGCCAGGAAGGCCTCCACTTTCCCTGCCTGCGCCCCTGTTCCTGCCCCAGACCCAGGCCCTCTCCCTGCGTCTTCCCCTTCAACTGCCGCCATCCCTTCCCCTGGCCCTGCCAGGACCACTGCCCCTTCCCCTGGCCATGCCTAGGCCCCTGTTCCCGCGCCAGACCCAGCTCCTGCCCTTGACCCTGAACCAGTCATCACCAATGCACTTGCCCCAGTTCCTGCCCCTTCCCCTGCCCCTGCCCCTGCCCCTGTGTCTGCCCTTGCCTCTGCCCCTGTCCTTTCTCCTTTCCCTGCCAGGGCCACGGCCCCTGCAACTGCCCCATACCCAGGTCCTAACCCTGGTCTTGCCCCTGCCCCTGCACCTGCCACTGCCCCTGCCCCTGCCCCTGACAGGAAGGCTTCCACTTTCCCTGCCTGCGCCCCTGTTCCTGCCCCAGCCCCAGCCCCTGCCCCTGCGTCTTCGCCTTCAACTGTCGCCATCCCTTCCCCTGGCCCTGCCTAGGCCCCTGTTCCCGCCCCAGACCCAGTCCCTCTCATTTGCTCCTGCTCCTTTCCCTGACCTTGCCTGGGCTCCTGTTCCTGCCTCTGACCCAGCTCCTGCTCTGGATCCTGCACTGGCCACTACTGCTGACCCTGTCCCCGCTCCTAGCCCAACCCCTGCCCCAACACCTTCTCCTGCGGGACTCCCAGACCCGCACCCAGAGCCCACAACTCTGTGGGGAGATCTCCCCAGAGAAATGCCGTCAGTTCCATCCCCTGACCCCGACATCCCCCCAGAATGTCTCATCCCCTCCCCTTGTGTCCTTCCTCTCCTGTATGGAGTCACCGTTCTCGTCGCCGTCCATCTCCTCTATGCCGTGTATTATTTATTTTAAATAAAAGTTCTTGTTTTCCCTGGAACACGTCATGAGCATGAAGTGCATTCCCAACGCTGTGCCACCACGCCCCAGAACATCGTTGCAGGATACCTCCTTCCCCAAACGAGACCCTGAGCCCAAGCCCTCCTGCCCATTGTTCCCCCAGCCTGGCCCCTCGCAAGCCCCAAGCTGTTCCTGCACGTGTTCTGGAGGTTTCTGGAAGTGGAATCCCTCAATAGGTGCCTTTGTGTCTGCACCTATTTTCAAAGGGCCCTTGTTTGGGGTTTGGTTTGGTTTGCTTAGGTTAGGTTTGGTTTTTGTTTCTTCTCTCTGTTTGACATAGAATTTACCTTCTTGGTTGTTGAGATGCCCAATGGATTACAGAGGAGATGTCATCCTAGGGACCCCTTTAGGAATTCTGGGCACAATCTCGGGGCCAAGGCCCCTGTTCCTGCTGGGACACCACAGTCGGGCCCCAGACAGGACACGGCTGTTTCCTCCTGTGGCCCGCACAGAAACCAGGGAAATGCAGAAAGCTGGAAGACACACCACGGAGCGCAAAAGCATCGCTCACAAGCCTAGGCCAGAGAAAGGTCTCCCATGGGTCTGCTCCAATCCATGCTCCAAGTCACTGGGTCCCACGGGGACAGAGACAGGGACAGAGACTAGACACGTGCAAGTTCAAGGGGGAGGAGAGGCACCCAGGGAGTATGAGTCAGGAGATGCAGGAGCTCCCGGGGAAGGACTCGGGCAAAGGAAACCCTGGGGAGGCAGTGCTGGTCACCCTCAGACTGGCAGGTGTCTGGTCTGGGGACCAGCAGCCCTGGGGAGAACGTGAGGAAGCAGAGGTCCAATGCAGGGCCCCTGGAGAGAAGGCAGACAGGCACCCCTGTCTGAGACAACCGTGAGCGGCACCCATCCCAGGCCACAGGTGCACCTGTCACCTAGCAGGGCTCAGCCTGGGACTCACCCCCAGAAACTCTGGCTCAGTTGGCCTGACCCTGAACCTAACCCTAACCCTGACCCTGACCCTAAACTGGAACCCCAACTGAATCCTGACCCTGGCCCTCAACCGAACCCTGGCCATGACCTGAACCCTGACACTGACCCTGGCCCAGTCCCTAAACCTAACCCTGCCGCTAAGCCTGACCCTGACCCTAACACCAAACCTGACCCTAACCCTGACCCTAAACTGGACCCGGAACTGAGCCCTGACTCTGACCTAAACCTAAACCTAACCCTGGACCTGACGAGAAAACTGACCCTGACCCTGACCCAGTCCCTAAACCTAACCCTGAGCGTAACACTAACCCTGGTCCTAACCCTGACCCTGACCCTAACACTGACCCTAACCCTAAAACGTACCCTAACCCACCCTGGACCTGACCCTAACACTAACCCTAAACCTAACGCTAAACCTAAAACTTACCCTAACCCTGGCGCTGGCCCTGACCCTAACACTAACACTGACCCTGACCCTAACCCTGACCGTAACACTGACCACGACCCAGACCCTAACCCTAACGCTGACCCGGACCCTAACAAGGACCCTGACCCTAAACCTAACCCTGATTCTAACCCTAACCCCAACCCCAAACCCTTCCCTAACCCTGACCCTAAACCTGTCTATCCCTATCCTAACCACAACCCTAACCCTAACCGTAACCCAAAACCCTAACCCTGACCCGACCCTGACCCTGAACCTAACCCTAACCCTGACCCTACCCTAAACTGGCACCTAAACTGAACCCTGACTTTGACCCTAACCCTAACCCTGGCCCTGACCTGAACCCTGACCCTGACCTTGACCCAGAGTCCTTAAACCTAACCCTAACCCTAACCCTAACCCTAACCCTAACCCTAACCCTAACCCTGGCCCTGAGCCTGACCCTGAACCTGACCCTAACCCTAACCCTAATCCAAACCCCTAACTCAAACCCTAACCTTCCCTGTCCTCCTTCTCACTCACCGACTCAAGCCAGGGCTCTATCCAAGGACAGGCTGGACCTCTGTCCCAGGGAACAAGCAGGAAGGCCCAGCAGAGGGAGAGAGAAGTGGAAGGGGCCCACTGATCTCCCTGTCCTGATTGGGCCTCCACTGACGTCTCCAAGTCCTCTGGCTCAAGCCCGCATTGAGCAGGACCCTGGGACGGATTCTGAATTCCAGGCCAGCTGGGTGGGGGGTGCTCGAAGACCTTTGCATCCCCAGATGTCCAACCCGCCTGGCCTTGCACCCTGAGCCTTGCTTCCCAGGATAGGCACGGTTCCGGTGCTCAGCAGACTTTGGGGCCACAGAGGACTTGGCAGTGGTGAGGGAACATGGGGGACCAGTCGGGGACAGCGCCATGGTGGGTCCGCATCCACCACAAGGCTGGGTCAGGGGACAGGTGCTGTGTGCAGGTCTCCTGGGCACACCTGGCCCTCTCGGAATGCAGGTCTGTGTGCCTGGTGCACCTTTCCTCCACCTCCACCTACCCCTGGAGCAAAGGCCAGGTTCAAGCATTTCCATGTCCAACCCTCAGGGTCAGATGGGAACCTGGGCTCAAGAGAGGCAGCGACTGGCCCAGGACAAAAATCGGGTACAGAGTCCAAGGATCAGAGCTTCCCTCCAGGCCTAGGCAATTCCTGACCCCCCCATGAGGTTTGCTTGGAGGGTGAGAGCTCCTCAGATGCTTGGGGAGAGCTACCCACCCCATCCCATGGGGGGACATGACCTCGGGCATCCCCAGACAGCTAGAGGCATATGTGTTTGAGCGTGCGTGTATGTGTGTGCGCGCGTGCGCGCGCGCACACACACACACGCACACACACGCACACACACCCCACTCTGCCCAGCTAGGGGTCAGAGGGGGAGACACCCTGGGAAAATGGTGGGTAACAAGGGGGAAAGAAGAAAGAGGTTGGAGACAGCTGGGCCATGGGGTCGGGGGCATCAGGACTCCTGGCAAGGGCCGAGATCCAAAGCATGGGGAGGGGAGAAAGGACAGGCTGATGGTCAAGGGGGCCCCAAGGGGCCCAGGGGCTTTGCCAGGGCACTGGGTAGGGACAGGGTCTGGGGCCTGGTGTCCATCACCACCCTGGACTACTGGAAGTAGGAAGAGGCATCCCCCACCCCCAGTGTGGACAGGGCTACAACACCGAAGGCCTCCCCTTCCTCTTCTATCAGTGGGGCCATAGAGACAGGGTGTCCCTAGTCTCCCTCAGGCTTGCAGAAGAGCCTGTTGGCCTTGAATCTCTGTCCCTGACCCACTGTGCTCCCAGTCTTGGGAAAATGCTTTGGACTCCCTCGAGGTCCTTCTGAGCAGAAGACAGCCTGGGGGCTCGGGGGGCTGACCTTGTGGGCTTGAAGCATGTGGCAGAGCACTGGACCCCTGGTCTGGGGACCCAGGGCAGGAGCCTCCTTGTTGCGGCCTCAGGGTCCCCACTGGGAAGAGGTTCCAGAGTCAGAGCTCTGCTCAGGGTGAGAAGACTTTACTTAGCAAGGAACCGAGCACCAGCCCAGGAGAGGGAAACAGGGACAAGGGAGACTTCGGAGGTTTCTCCCCTCAGCCCTGGAGCCCACAGATCCGGCTCCTGGGAGACACCCACAAACAGAGACAGACGCAGGCACAGAGACAAAGACAGAGACAGAGACAGACACTGAACCCAGGAGAGAGGGAACCAGGAGAAGTCCCAGACTTTCCTCCAACAGCTGGGAAATGGCAGCCAAACATTCTGTCCCCTTCTCAGTCCCACGGGCCATCCACCCTGGGAGGACGGATTCGGGAATGCCCGGGGTTCCCTGTGGGGGCTGGCCAGCACATGGGCGCAGACGAGGCCCTTGGACCTCCACCTAATGGGAGCCCCGGGAAGCCTGTGTCACCAAGGTCAGAAGCCATGCACTGCAACCTTGCCACGGGGGATGGGACACAGGCAGGAGGACGGTGCCTTTGCCTGGATCGCAGAGCAGATCCAGGCCCCTCTGGGCTGTGTTCCATGCCCCTGCCCAGCCCCTGGCTCACCCGTGCCTGGCCAAGTGTGTGCACCAGCCTCCTGGGAGAGCGGGGATGGAACGTATGCAGGGGTTTTACCCCTGATGGCATCCCTAGAGGGAGAAGCCAGGACACCCCCAGTGTGCAGACGGGGAGACTGGGGAAGCCCTGAGAGCCACAGGGTGTGTGCGGGCTCACAGTCCTGGGCAGGATCAGGAGCCCGGTCTGAACCCAGCTCTGGGCCCTCCCAGCGGGGACAACAGCTGCACCCAGGCCTCCCAAAGGCTGTGGGGAGGCTGTGTGGGGATCACTGGATGGACAGGGCATGGGGTGGAGGGGGAGCCTTGAGCAGCTGGGGGAGGGGCGCCCTCAGGGAGCTCTGGTGGGAGCAGGAAGTCCGGTAAGGAGCCCCCAGGCAGTGGTGACCTCACTTCCCTGACGACAGAGCCCAACGGACTTGGAACCCACGTATCCAGGCACCCACATTCCAGAGAAAACCCCCCGGCCCAGCTCATTTCTGGGCAGATCCTGAAGGAAGCGACATGTTCTGCTGCCTACCGAAGCCCAGAGGATGCAGGCAGAGGAGAGCTCGCCCGCCAAACACGTCCCCTCACTGGGCAGGTCGTGTCAGGCTTCCCCGACGACTCTGGCCCTTTGGCAAAAAGAATCAAAAGGTGACACCGGGAGGCTCAGAGTCAGACAGCCCCACACCTTCTGACCGACCCGTGTAGGCCTAGGTCTCCTCCCTGTGTGTCTGTGTGTGTGTGTGTGTGTGTGTGTGTGTGTGTGTGTGTGTAAAGAGAGCTCATGGGGGGTGGAGACGACCCGAGCAGGAGCAGGCTGATGAGGGGTCAGATGCCTGGTGGGCAGGTCATGTTCACACCCCAGGTTAAGGCTGGCTAGGTGGAACGGAGTGTGGGGGCTGCACCCTTCTGCCCAGGGTTGATCCTGAGACCCTGCAGGGACGGGTCACTGACCCAGGTGCGGGGCTGGGCACGCACAGGTCTGCGTGGAATCTGGGAGAAGCAGGGGCACTGGGCAGGAGCACGGTGGGTACAGCCGGGCAGGGCTCTGACGCCTCTTGCACACTCCCCATCTCTGCCTTGGCAGGCCACGGATGAACTAGGAAGGAGGCGGGAAGACACGCACTCCTCCCCGACCCCGGAGTCCCCGGTCCTGGGAAGGCCCCCGCTACATCCCAGACCACTGCCCGCGGTACTCCACTGGATTGTGGTCCTGGGCACGGAGCCCACGGAGGCCAAGTCCAAGGGTGAGAAGGCTGGGGTGGGGTGCCTGTGGCTGTGTGGGGAGGGGTCGGTGCTGGGCCCCACAGGGAGAAGCCCCCACAGGCTGGTGTGGAGCCAGGAGCCACGACTTGGCTCGGAGCACCCAGGGGGTGGACTGCCGTCGGGGAGACGTCCCCGGGAGGGTTCCTTCGTGGCTGCGGCTTCTGCGGGAGGCCCAGGGCTGGGCTCTGTCTCTGCAAAGCCACAGGGAGAGGCAGGCCCACGGGTGACCTTCTCTCCTCTCCCAGCTTCTCCAGCCAAGGAGCTAGACCCACTCCCAACTTCAGCCACTCCGGAGGGGCACATGGTGTCTGGAGTCACTTCGGCGGGAGACCGGGAGCCCACAGGTGTCCGGGCGCCTGCCCACGGAGATGCTGATGCTGTCCGGGGAGAGCTGGCTCCTGCTCCTGCCCCCACCCCTGCTCCTGCCGTTCCCCCTTGCCCTGCCCCTGCCAGAGCGACTCCCACTTCCCCTGCCCCTGCCTGGGCTCCTGTTCTGGCCCTTGACCCAGATCCTCCCTTGGTCCCACCCCTTCCCCGACCCCTCCCTGGGCCGCTGTTCCTGCCCCAGACCCAGCTCCTGCCCTTGACCTCGCCCAGGCCATCACCCCTGCCCTTGCCCCAGCTCCTGCCCCTGCCCCTGCCCCTTCCCCCGCCCCTATCCCTTCGCCTTTCCCTGCCAGGGCCACTGCCCCGGCACCTGCCCCTGCACCGGCCCCACACCCAGGTCCTAACCCTGTTCCTGCCCTTTCCCCTGCCCCTTCCCGTGCCCCTGCCAGGAAGGCCTCCACTTTCCCTGTTCCTGCCCCAGACCCAGCTCCTGCCCTTGACCCTGAACCAGTCATCACCAATGCACTTTCCTTGGTTCCTGCTCCTGCCTCTTCCCCTGCCCCTGCGTCTGCCCCTGCCCCTGTCCTTTCTCTTTTTCCTGCCAGGGCCACTGCCCCTGCACCTGCCCCAGACCCAGGTCCTACCCCTGGCCTTTCCCCTGGCTTTGCCCCTGCCTCTGCGTCTGCCCCTGCCCCAGCCAGGAAGGCCTCCACTTTCCCTGCCTGTGCCCCTGTTCCTGCCCCAGACCCACGCCCTGTCTTTGCGTCTTCCCCTTCAACTGCCACCATCCCTTCCCCTTGCCCTGCCAGGAACACTGCCCCTTCCCCTGGCCCTGCCTAGGCCCCTGTTCCCGCCCCAGACCCAGCTACTGCCCTTGACCCTGAACCAGTCATCACCAATGCACTTGCCCCAGTTCCTGCTCCTGCCCCTGCCCCTGCCCCTGTCCTTTCTCCTTTCCCTGCCAGGGCCACTGCCCCGGCACCTGCCCCTGCACCTGCCCCAGACCCAGGTCCTGCCCCTGCCCCTGCCAGGAAGGCCTCCACTTTCCCTGCCTGCGCCCCTGTTCCTGCCCCAGACCCAGGCCCTCTCCCTGCGTCTTCCCCTTCAACTGCCGCCATCCCTTCCCCTGGCCCTGCCAGGACCACTGCCCCTTCCCCTGGCCATGCCTAGGCCCCTGTTCCCGCGCCAGACCCAGCTCCTGCCCTTGACCCTGAACCAGTCATCACCAATGCACTTGCCCCAGTTCCTGCCCCTTCCCCTGCCCCTGCCCCTGCCCCTGTGTCTGCCCTTGCCTCTGCCCCTGTCCTTTCTCCTTTCCCTGCCAGGGCCACGGCCCCTGCAACTGCCCCAGACCCAGGTCCTAACCCTGGTCTTGCCCCTGCCCCTGCACCTGCCACTGCCCCTGCCCCTGCCCCTGACAGGAAGGCTTCCACTTTCCCTGCCTGCGCCCCTGTTCCTGCCCCAGCCCCAGCCCCTGCCCCTGCGTCTTCGCCTTCAACTGTCGCCATCCCTTCCCCTGGCCCTGCCTAGGCCCCTGTTCCCGCCCCAGACCCAGTCCCTCTCATTTGCTCCTGCTCCTTTCCCTGACCTTGCCTGGGCTCCTGTTCCTGCCTCTGACCCAGCTCCTGCTCTGGATCCTGCACTGGCCACTACTGCTGACCCTGTCCCCGCCCCTAGCCCAACCCCTGCCCCAACACCTTCTCCTGCGGGACTCCCAGACCCGCACCCAGAGCCCACAACTCTGTGGGGAGATCTCCCCAGAAAAATGCCGTCAGTTCCATCCCCTGACCCCGACATCCCCCCAGAATGTCTCATCCCCTCCCCTTGTGTCCTTCCTCTCCTGTATGGAGTCACCGTTCTCGTCGCCGTCCATCTCCTCTATGCCGTGTATTATTTATTTTAAATAAAAGTTCTTGTTTTCCCTGGAACACGTCATGAGCATGAAGTGCATTCCCAACGCTGTGCCACCACGCCCCAGAACATCGTTGCAGGATACCTCCTTCCCCAAACGAGACCCTGAGCCCAAGCCCTCCTGCCCATTGTTCCCCCAGCCTGGCCCCTCGCAAGCCCCAAGCTGTTCCTGCACGTGTTCTGGAGGTTTCTGGAAGTGGAATCCCTCAATAGGTGCCTTTGTGTCTGCACCTATTTTCAAAGGGCCCTTGTTTGGGGTTTGGTTTGGTTTGCTTAGGTTAGGTTTGGTTTTTGTTTCTTCTCTCTGTTTGACATAGAATTTACCTTCTTGGTTGTTGAGATGCCCAATGGATTACAGAGGAGATGTCATCCTAGGGACCCCTTTAGGAATTCTGGGCACAATCTCGGGGCCAAGGCCCCTGTTCCTGCTGGGACACCACAGTCGGGCCCCAGACAGGACACGGCTGTTTCCTCCTGTGGCCCGCACAGAAACCAGGGAAATGCAGAAAGCTGGAAGACACACCACGGAGCGCAAAAGCATCGCTCACAAGCCTAGGCCAGAGAAAGGTCTCCCATGGGTCTGCTCCAATCCATGCTCCAAGTCACTGGGTCCCACGGGGACAGAGACAGGGACAGAGACTAGACACGTGCAAGTTCAAGGGGGAGGAGAGGCACCCAGGGAGTATGAGTCAGGAGATGCAGGAGCTCCCGGGGAAGGACTCGGGCAAAGGAAACCCTGGGGAGGCAGTGCTGGTCACCCTCAGACTGGCAGGTGTCTGGTCTGGGGACCAGCAGCCCTGGGGAGAACGTGAGGAAGCAGAGGTCCAATGCAGGGCCCCTGGAGAGAAGGCAGACAGGCACCCCTGTCTGAGACAACCGTGAGCGGCACCCATCCCAGGCCACAGGTGCACCTGTCACCTAGCAGGGCTCAGCCTGGGACTCACCCCCAGAAACTCTGGCTCAGTTGGCCTGACCCTGAACCTAACCCTAACCCTGACCCTGACCCTAAACTGGAACCCCAACTGAATCCTGACCCTGGCCCTCAACCGAACCCTGGCCATGACCTGAACCCTGACACTGACCCTGGCCCAGTCCCTAAACCTAACCCTGCCGCTAAGCCTGACCCTGACCCTAACACCAAACCTGACCCTAACCCTGACCCTAAACTGGACCCGGAACTGAGCCCTGACTCTGACCTAAACCTAAACCTAACCCTGGACCTGACGAGAAAACTGACCCTGACCCTGACCCAGTCCCTAAACCTAACCCTGAGCGTAACACTAACCCTGGTCCTAACCCTGACCCTGACCCTAACACTGACCCTAACCCTAAAACGTACCCTAACCCACCCTGGACCTGACCCTAACACTAACCCTAAACCTAACGCTAAACCTAAAACTTACCCTAACCCTGGCGCTGGCCCTGACCCTAACACTAACACTGACCCTGACCCTAACCCTGACCGTAACACTGACCACGACCCAGACCCTAACCCTAACGCTGACCCGGACCCTAACAAGGACCCTGACCCTAAACCTAACCCTGATTCTAACCCTAACCCCAACCCCAAACCCTTCCCTAACCCTGACCCTAAACCTGTCTATCCCTATCCTAACCACAACCCTAACCCTAACCCTAACCCAAAACCCTAACCCTGACCCGACCCTGACCCTGAACCTAACCCTAACCCTGACCCTACCCTAAACTGGCACCTAAACTGAACCCTGACTTTGACCCTAACCCTAACCCTGGCCCTGACCTGAACCCTGACCCTGACCTTGACCCAGAGTCCTTAAACCTAACCCTAACCCTAACCCTAACCCTAACCCTAACCCTAACCCTAACCCTGGCCCTGAGCCTGACCCTGAACCTGACCCTAACCCTAACCCTAATCCAAACCCCTAACTCAAACCCTAACCTTCCCTGTCCTCCTTCTCACTCACCGACTCAAGCCAGGGCTCTATCCAAGGACAGGCTGGACCTCTGTCCCAGGGAACAAGCAGGAAGGCCCAGCAGAGGGAGAGAGAAGTGGAAGGGGCCCACTGATCTCCCTGTCCTGATTGGGCCTCCACTGACGTCTCCAAGTCCTCTGGCTCAAGCCCGCATTGAGCAGGACCCTGGGACGGATTCTGAATTCCAGGCCAGCTGGGTGGGGGGTGCTCGAAGACCTTTGCATCCCCAGATGTCCAACCCGCCTGGCCTTGCACCCTGAGCCTTGCTTCCCAGGATAGGCACGGTTCCGGTGCTCAGCAGACTTTGGGGCCACAGAGGACTTGGCAGTGGTGAGGGAACATGGGGGACCAGTCGGGGACAGCGCCATGGTGGGTCCGCATCCACCACAAGGCTGGGTCAGGGGACAGGTGCTGTGTGCAGGTCTCCTGGGCACACCTGGCCCTCTCGGAATGCAGGTCTGTGTGCCTGGTGCACCTTTCCTCCACCTCCACCTACCCCTGGAGCAAAGGCCAGGTTCAAGCATTTCCATGTCCAACCCTCAGGGTCAGATGGGAACCTGGGCTCAAGAGAGGCAGCGACTGGCCCAGGACAAAAATCGGGTACAGAGTCCAAGGATCAGAGCTTCCCTCCAGGCCTAGGCAATTCCTGACCCCCCCATGAGGTTTGCTTGGAGGGTGAGAGCTCCTCAGATGCTTGGGGAGAGCTACCCACCCCATCCCATGGGGGGACATGACCTCGGGCATCCCCAGACAGCTAGAGGCATATGTGTTTGAGCGTGCGTGTATGTGTGTGCGCGCGTGCGCGCGCGCACACACACACACGCACACACACGCACACACACCCCACTCTGCCCAGCTAGGGGTCAGAGGGGGAGACACCCTGGGAAAATGGTGGGTAACAAGGGGGAAAGAAGAAAGAGGTTGGAGACAGCTGGGCCATGGGGTCGGGGGCATCAGGACTCCTGGCAAGGGCCGAGATCCAAAGCATGGGGAGGGGAGAAAGGACAGGCTGATGGTCAAGGGGGCCCCAAGGGGCCCAGGGGCTTTGCCAGGGCACTGGGTAGGGACAGGGTCTGGGGCCTGGTGTCCATCACCACCCTGGACTACTGGAAGTAGGAAGAGGCATCCCCCACCCCCAGTGTGGACAGGGCTACAACACCGAAGGCCTCCCCTTCCTCTTCTATCAGTGGGGCCATAGAGACAGGGTGTCCCTAGTCTCCCTCAGGCTTGCAGAAGAGCCTGTTGGCCTTGAATCTCTGTCCCTGACCCACTGTGCTCCCAGTCTTGGGAAAATGCTTTGGACTCCCTCGAGGTCCTTCTGAGCAGAAGACAGCCTGGGGGCTCGGGGGGCTGACCTTGTGGGCTTGAAGCATGTGGCAGAGCACTGGACCCCTGGTCTGGGGACCCAGGGCAGGAGCCTCCTTGTTGCGGCCTCAGGGTCCCCACTGGGAAGAGGTTCCAGAGTCAGAGCTCTGCTCAGGGTGAGAAGACTTTACTTAGCAAGGAACCGAGCACCAGCCCAGGAGAGGGAAACAGGGACAAGGGAGACTTCGGAGGTTTCTCCCCTCAGCCCTGGAGCCCACAGATCCGGCTCCTGGGAGACACCCACAAACAGAGACAGACGCAGGCACAGAGACAAAGACAGAGACAGAGACAGACACTGAACCCAGGAGAGAGGGAACCAGGAGAAGTCCCAGACTTTCCTCCAACAGCTGGGAAATGGCAGCCAAACATTGTGTCCCCTTCTCAGTCCCACGGGCCATCCACCCTGGGAGGACGGATTCGGGAATGCCCGGGGTTCCCTGTGGGGGCTGGCCAGCACATGGGCGCAGACGAGGCCCTTGGACCTCCACCTAATGGGAGCCCCGGGAAGCCTGTGTCACCAAGGTCAGAAGCCATGCACTGCAACCTTGCCACGGGGGATGGGACACAGGCAGGAGGACGGTGCCTTTGCCTGGATCGCAGAGCAGATCCAGGCCCCTCTGGGCTGTGTTCCATGCCCCTGCCCAGCCCCTGGCTCACCCGTGCCTGGCCAAGTGTGTGCACCAGCCTCCTGGGAGAGCGGGGATGGAACGTATGCAGGGGTTTTACCCCTGATGGCATCCCTAGAGGGAGAAGCCAGGACACCCCCAGTGTGCAGACGGGGAGACTGGGGAAGCCCTGAGAGCCACAGGGTGTGTGCGGGCTCACAGTCCTGGGCAGGATCAGGAGCCCGGTCTGAACCCAGCTCTGGGCCCTCCCAGCGGGGACAACAGCTGCACCCAGGCCTCCCAAAGGCTGTGGGGAGGCTGTGTGGGGATCACTGGATGGACAGGGCATGGGGTGGAGGGGGAGCCTTGAGCAGCTGGGGGAGGGGCGCCCTCAGGGAGCTCTGGTGGGAGCAGGAAGTCCGGTAAGGAGCCCCCAGGCAGTGGTGACCTCACTTCCCTGACGACAGAGCCCAACGGACTTGGAACCCACGTATCCAGGCACCCACATTCCAGAGAAAACCCCCCGGCCCAGCTCATTTCTGGGCAGATCCTGAAGGAAGCGACATGTTCTGCTGCTGCCTACCGAAGCCCAGAGGATGCAGGCAGAGGAGAGCTCGCCCGCCAAACACGTCCCCTCACTGGGCAGGTCGTGTCAGGCTTCCCCGACGACTCTGGCCCTTTGGCAAAAAGAATCAAAAGGTGACACCGGGAGGCTCAGAGTCAGACAGCCCCACACCTTCTGACCGACCCGTGTAGGCCTAGGTCTCCTCCCTGTGTGTCTGTGTGTGTGTGTGTGTGTGTGTGTGTGTGTGTGTGTAAAGAGAGCTCATGGGGGGTGGAGACGACCCGAGCAGGCGCAGGCTGATGAGGGGTCAGATGCCTGGTGGGCAGGTCATGTTCACACCCCAGGTTAAGGCTGGCTAGGTGGAACGGAGTGTGGGGGCTGCACCCTTCTGCCCAGGGTTGATCCTGAGACCCTGCAGGGACGGGTCACTGACCCAGGTGCGGGGCTGGGCACGCACAGGTCTGCGTGGAATCTGGGAGAAGCAGGGGCACTGGGCAGGAGCACGGTGGGTACAGCCGGGCAGGGCTCTGACGCCTCTTGCACACTCCCCATCTCTGCCTTGGCAGGCCACGGATGAACTAGGAAGGAGGCGGGAAGACACGCACTCCTCCCCGACCCCGGAGTCCCCGGTCCTGGGAAGGCCCCCGCTACATCCCAGACCACTGCCCGCGGTACTCCACTGGATTGTGGTCCTGGGCACGGAGCCCACGGAGGCCAAGTCCAAGGGTGAGAAGGCTGGGGTGGGGTGCCTGTGGCTGTGTGGGGAGGGGTCGGTGCTGGGCCCCACAGGGAGAAGCCCCCACAGGCTGGTGTGGAGCCAGGAGCCACGACTTGGCTCGGAGCACCCAGGGGGTGGACTGCCGTCGGGGAGACGTCCCCGGGAGGGTTCCTTCGTGGCTGCGGCTTCTGCGGGAGGCCCAGGGCTGGGCTCTGTCTCTGCAAAGCCACAGGGAGAGGCAGGCCCACGGGTGACCTTCTCTCCTCTCCCAGCTTCTCCAGCCAAGGAGCTAGACCCACTCCCAACTTCAGCCACTCCGGAGGGGCACATGGTGTCTGGAGTCACTTCGGCGGGAGACCGGGAGCCCACAGGTGTCCGGGCGCCTGCCCACGGAGATGCTGATGCTGTCCGGGGAGAGCTGGCTCCTGCTCCTGCCCCCACCCCTGCTCCTGCCGTTCCCCCTTGCCCTGCCCCTGCCAGAGCGACTCCCACTTCCCCTGCCCCTGCCTGGGCTCCTGTTCTGGCCCTTGACCCAGATCCTCCCTTGGTCCCACCCCTTCCCCGACCCCTCCCTGGGCCGCTGTTCCTGCCCCAGACCCAGCTCCTGCCCTTGACCTCGCCCAGGCCATCACCCCTGCCCTTGCCCCAGCTCCTGCCCCTGCCCCTGCCCCTTCCCCCGCCCCTATCCCTTCGCCTTTCCCTGCCAGGGCCACTGCCCCGGCACCTGCCCCTGCACCGGCCCCACACCCAGGTCCTAACCCTGTTCCTGCCCTTTCCCCTGCCCCTTCCCGTGCCCCTGCCAGGAAGGCCTCCACTTTCCCTGTTCCTGCCCCAGACCCAGCTCCTGCCCTTGACCCTGAACCAGTCATCACCAATGCACTTTCCTTGGTTCCTGCTCCTGCCTCTTCCCCTGCCCCTGCGTCTGCCCCTGCCCCTGTCCTTTCTCTTTTTCCTGCCAGGGCCACTGCCCCTGCACCTGCCCCAGACCCAGGTCCTACCCCTGGCCTTTCCCCTGGCTTTGCCCCTGCCTCTGCGTCTGCCCCTGCCCCAGCCAGGAAGGCCTCCACTTTCCCTGCCTGTGCCCCTGTTCCTGCCCCAGACCCACGCCCTGTCTTTGCGTCTTCCCCTTCAACTGCCACCATCCCTTCCCCTTGCCCTGCCAGGAACACTGCCCCTTCCCCTGGCCCTGCCTAGGCCCCTGTTCCCGCCCCAGACCCAGCTACTGCCCTTGACCCTGAACCAGTCATCACCAATGCACTTGCCCCAGTTCCTGCTCCTGCCCCTGCCCCTGCCCCTGTCCTTTCTCCTTTCCCTGCCAGGGCCACTGCCCCGGCACCTGCCCCTGCACCTGCCCCAGACCCAGGTCCTGCCCCTGCCCCTGCCAGGAAGGCCTCCACTTTCCCTGCCTGCGCCCCTGTTCCTGCCCCAGACCCAGGCCCTCTCCCTGCGTCTTCCCCTTCAACTGCCGCCATCCCTTCCCCTGGCCCTGCCAGGACCACTGCCCCTTCCCCTGGCCATGCCTAGGCCCCTGTTCCCGCGCCAGACCCAGCTCCTGCCCTTGACCCTGAACCAGTCATCACCAATGCACTTGCCCCAGTTCCTGCCCCTTCCCCTGCCCCTGCCCCTGCCCCTGTGTCTGCCCTTGCCTCTGCCCCTGTCCTTTCTCCTTTCCCTGCCAGGGCCACGGCCCCTGCAACTGCCCCAGACCCAGGTCCTAACCCTGGTCTTGCCCCTGCCCCTGCACCTGCCACTGCCCCTGCCCCTGCCCCTGACAGGAAGGCTTCCACTTTCCCTGCCTGCGCCCCTGTTCCTGCCCCAGCCCCAGCCCCTGCCCCTGCGTCTTCGCCTTCAACTGTCGCCATCCCTTCCCCTGGCCCTGCCTAGGCCCCTGTTCCCGCCCCAGACCCAGTCCCTCTCATTTGCTCCTGCTCCTTTCCCTGACCTTGCCTGGGCTCCTGTTCCTGCCTCTGACCCAGCTCCTGCTCTGGATCCTGCACTGGCCACTACTGCTGACCCTGTCCCCGCTCCTAGCCCAACCCCTGCCCCAACACCTTCTCCTGCGGGACTCCCAGACCCGCACCCAGAGCCCACAACTCTGTGGGGAGATCTCCCCAGAGAAATGCCGTCAGTTCCATCCCCTGACCCCGACATCCCCCCAGAATGTCTCATCCCCTCCCCTTGTGTCCTTCCTCTCCTGTATGGAGTCACCGTTCTCGTCGCCGTCCATCTCCTCTATGCCGTGTATTATTTATTTTAAATAAAAGTTCTTGTTTTCCCTGGAACACGTCATGAGCATGAAGTGCATTCCCAACGCTGTGCCACCACGCCCCAGAACATCGTTGCAGGATACCTCCTTCCCCAAACGAGACCCTGAGCCCAAGCTCTCCTGCCCATTGTTCCCCCAGCCTGGCCCCTCGCAAGCCCCAAGCTGTTCCTGCACGTGTTCTGGAGGTTTCTGGAAGTGGAATCCCTCAATAGGTGCCTTTGTGTCTGCACCTATTTTCAAAGGGCCCTTGTTTGGGGTTTGGTTTGGTTTGCTTAGGTTAGGTTTGGTTTTTGTTTCTTCTCTCTGTTTGACATAGAATTTACCTTCTTGGTTGTTGAGATGCCCAATGGATTACAGAGGAGATGTCATCCTAGGGACCCCTTTAGGAATTCTGGGCACAATCTCGGGGCCAAGGCCCCTGTTCCTGCTGGGACACCACAGTCGGGCCCCAGACAGGACACGGCTGTTTCCTCCTGTGGCCCGCACAGAAACCAGGGAAATGCAGAAAGCTGGAAGACACACCACGGAGCGCAAAAGCATCGCTCACAAGCCTAGGCCAGAGAAAGGTCTCCCATGGGTCTGCTCCAATCCATGCTCCAAGTCACTGGGTCCCACGGGGACAGAGACAGGGACAGAGACTAGACACGTGCAAGTTCAAGGGGGAGGAGAGGCACCCAGGGAGTATGAGTCAGGAGATGCAGGAGCTCCCGGGGAAGGACTCGGGCAAAGGAAACCCTGGGGAGGCAGTGCTGGTCACCCTCAGACTGGCAGGTGTCTGGTCTGGGGACCAGCAGCCCTGGGGAGAACGTGAGGAAGCAGAGGTCCAATGCAGGGCCCCTGGAGAGAAGGCAGACAGGCACCCCTGTCTGAGACAACCGTGAGCGGCACCCATCCCAGGCCACAGGTGCACCTGTCACCTAGCAGGGCTCAGCCTGGGACTCACCCCCAGAAACTCTGGCTCAGTTGGCCTGACCCTGAACCTAACCCTAACCCTGACCCTGACCCTAAACTGGAACCCCAACTGAATCCTGACCCTGGCCCTCAACCGAACCCTGGCCATGACCTGAACCCTGACACTGACCCTGGCCCAGTCCCTAAACCTAACCCTGCCGCTAAGCCTGACCCTGACCCTAACACCAAACCTGACCCTAACCCTGACCCTAAACTGGACCCGGAACTGAGCCCTGACTCTGACC
>NW_028134793.1:0-92192 GCF_964662115.1 Mustela nivalis | reverse complement strand
AATCCAGCCGAGACCATGTTCACCTACCAAGGAGTGCGGTTTCAATACCAAGGAGAGCAGCAGAATTCCAGAGGAGGAGAAAGCCAAGCACGAAACTGATGGCTTTTTCCCTGTGATTTTTTTTAGTCTTGCAGTTAATTTAATTTTTGTCTTTTTCATTTTTTGTTGTTTTTTTTGTCACCTTCGGGTAAATTTTTTTTTAACTGTTACCTTTTTCTTTTTTAACGATTTTTTAGTAGTTTATCTAATATATATATTTTTTCTTTTTTACATTTTTCTTAGGTGTTTTTTTTTTAATTCTTTTCTTTTCTTTTTTTTTCTTTTTTCTATTTTATTTCTTTCTTCCTTTTTGAACCTCTTTCTATCCCCTTTCTCCCCCCTCACGATTTTGGATCTCTTCTAATTTGGTTAAAGCATATTTTCCTGGGGTTGTTGCCAACCTTTTAGTATTTTACTTTCCCCTTCATATACTCTTATCTGGACAAAATGACAAGACGGAAAAATTCAACACAAAAAAAAAGAACAAGAGGCAGTATCGAAGGCTAGGGACCTAATCAATACAGACATTGGTAATATGTCAGATCTAGAGTTCAGAATGACAATTCTCAAGGTTCTAGCCGGGCTCGAAAAAGGCATGGAAGATATTAGAGAAACCCTCTCGAGAGATATAAAAGCCCTTTCTGGAGAAATAAAAGAACTAAAATCTAACCAAGTTGAAATCAAAAAAGCTATTAATGAGGTGCAATCAAAAATGGAGGCTCTCACAGCTCGGATAAATGAGGCAGAAGAAAGAATTTGTGATATAGAAGACCAAATGACAGAGAATAAAGAAGCTGAGCAAAAGAGGGACAAACAGCTACTGGACCACGAGGGGAGAATTCGAGAGATGTGACACCATAAGACAAAACAACATTAGAATAATTGGGATTCCAGAAGAAGAAGAAAGAGAGAGGGGAGCAGAAGGTATACTGCAGAGAATTATTGGGGAGAATTTCCCCAATATGGCAAAGGGAACGAGCATCAAAATTCAGGAGGTTCAGAGAACGCCCCTCAAAATCAATGAGAATAGGCCCACACCCCGTCACCTAATAGTAAAATTTACAAGTCTCAGTGACAAAGAGAAAATCCTGAAAGCAGCCCGGGAAAAGAAGTCTGTAACATACAATGGTAAAAATATTCGATTGGCAGCTGACTTATCCACAGAGACCTGGCAGGCCAGAAAGAGCTGGCATGATATTTTCAGAGCACTAAATGAGAAAAACATGCAGCCAAGAATACTATATCCAGCTAGGCTATCATTGAAAATAGAAGGAGAGATTAAAAGCTTCCAGGACAAACAAAAACTGAAAGAATTTGCAAACACCAAACCAGCTCTACAGGAAATATTGAAAGGGGTCCTCTAAGCAAAGAGAGAGCCTACAAGTGGTAGATCAGAAAGGAACAGAGACCATATACAGCAACAGTCACTTTACAGGCAATACAATGCCACTAAATTCATATCTCTCAATAGTTACCCTGAATGTTAATGGTCTAAATGCCCCTGTCAAAAGACACAGGGTATCAGAATGGATAAAAAAACAAAACCCATCTGTATGTTGCCTCCAAGAAACTCATTTTAAGCCTGAAGACACCTCCAGATTTAAAGTGAGGGGGTGGAAAAGAATTTACCATGCTAATGGACATCAGAAGAAAGCAGGAGTGGCAATCCTTATATCAGATCAATTAGATTTTAAGCCAAAGACTATAATAAGAGATGAGGAAGGACACTATATCATACTCAAAGGGTCTGTCCAACAAGAAGATTTAACAATTTTAAATATCTATGCCCCCAACGTGGGAGCAGCCAACTATATAAACCAATTAATAACAAAATCAAAGAAACACATCAACAATAATACAATAATAGTAGGGGACTTTAAAACTCCCCTCACTGAAATGGACAGATCATCCAAGCAAAACATCAGCAAGGAAATAAAGGCCTTAAACGACACACTGGACCAGATGGACATCACAGATATATTCAGAATATTTCATCCCAAAGCAACAGAATACACATTCTTCTCTAGTGCACATGGAATATTCTCCAGAATAGATCACATCCTCAGTCCTAAGTCAGGACTCAACCGGTATCAAAAGATTGGGACATTCCCTGCATATTTTCAGACCACAATGCTCTAAAGCTAGAACTCAACCACAAAAGGAAGTTTGGAAAGAACCCAAATACATGGAGAATAAACAGCATCATCTAAAGAATGAATGGGTCAAACAGGAAATTAAAGAAGAATTGAAAAAAATCATGGAAACAAATGATAATGAAAATACAACAGTTCAAAATCTGTGGGACACAACAAAGGCAGTCCTGAGAGGAAAATATATAGCGGTACAAGCCTTTCTCAAGAAACAAGAAAGGTCTCAGGTACACAACCTAACCCTACACCTCAAGGAGCTGGAGAAAGAACAAGAAAGAAACCCTAAGCCCAGCAGGAGAAGAGAAATCATAAAGATCTTAGCAGAAATCAATGAAATAGAAACCAAAAAAAACAATAGAACAAATCAACGAAACTAGGAGCTGGTTCTTTGAAAGAATTAATAAAATTGATAAACCCCTGGCCCGACTTCTCAAAAAGAAAAGAGAAAGGACCCAAATAACTAAAATCATGAATGGAAGAGGAGAGATCACAACTAACACCAAAGAAATACAAACTATTATAAAACATACTATGAGCAACTCTACGCCAATAAATTTGACAATCTGGAAGAAATGGATGCATTCCTAGAATCATATAAACTACCACAACTGAACCAGGGAGAAATAGAAAGCCTGAACAGACCCATAACCAGTAAGGAGATTGAAACCATCATTAAAAATCTCCAAACAAACAAAAGCCCAGGGCCAGATGGCTTCCCGGGGGAATTCTACCAAACATTTAAAGAAGAACTAATTCCTATTCTCCTGAAACTGTTCCAAAAAATGGAGATGGAAGGAAAACTTCCAAACTCATTTTATGAGGCCAGCATCACCTTGATCCCAAAACCAGACAAGGATCCCACCAAAAAAGAGAGCTATAGACCAATATCCTTGATGAACACAGATGCGAAAATACTCAACAAAATACTAGCCAATAGGGTTCAACAGTACATTAAAAGGATTATTCACCACGACCAAGTGGGATTTATTCCAGGGCTGCAAGGTTGGTTCAACATCCGCAAATCAGTCAATGTGATACAACACATCAATAAAAGAAAGAACAAGAACCATATGATACTCTCAATAGATGCTGAAAAAGCATTTGACAAAGTACAGCATCCCTTCCTGGACAAAACTCTTCAAAGTGTACGGATAGAGGGCACATACCTCAATATCATCAAAGCCATCTATGAAAAACCCACCGCAAATATCATTCTCAATGGAGAAAAACTGAAAGCTTTTCCGCTAAAGTCAGGAACACGGCAGGGATGTCCATTATCACCACTGCTATTCAACATAGTACTAGAGGTCCTAGCCTCAGCAATCAGACAACAAAAGGAAATTAAAGGCATCCAAATCGGCAAAGAAGAAGTCAAATTATCACTCTTCGCAGATGATATGATACTATATGTGGAAAACCCAAAAGACTCCACTCCAAAACTGCTAGAACTTATACAGGAATTCAGTAAAGTGTCAAGATATAAAATCAATGCACAGAAATCAGTTGCATTTCTCTACACCAACAGCAAGACAGAAGAAAGAGAAATTAAAGAGTCAATCCCATTTACAATTGCACCCAAAACCATAAGATACCTAGGAATAAACCTAACCAAAGAGACACAGAATCTATACTCAGAAAACTATAAAGTACTCATGAAAGAAATTGAGGAAGACACAAAGAAATGGAAAAATGTTCCATGCTCCTGGATTGGAAGAATAAATATTGTGAAAATGTCTATGCTACCTAAAGCAATCTACACATTTAATGCAATTCCTATCAAAGTACCATCCATCTTTTTCAAAGAAATGGAACAAATAATGCTAAAACTTATATGGAACCAGAAAAGACCTCGAATAGCCAAAGGGATATTGAAAAAGAAAGCCAACGTTGGTGGCATCACAATTCCGGACTTCAAGCTCTATTACAAAGCTGTCGTCATCAAGACAGCATGGTACTGGCACAAAAACAGACACATAGATCAATGGAACAGGATAGAGAGCCCAGAAATAGACCCTCAACTCTACAGTCAACTCATCTTCGACAAAGCAGGAAAGAATGTCCAATGGAAAAAAGACAGCCTCTTCAATAAATGGTGCTGGGAAAATTGGACAGCCACATGCAGAAAAATGAAATTGGACCATTTCCTTACACCACACACAAAAATAGACTCAAAATGGATGAAGGACCTCAATGTGTGAAAGGAATCCATCCAAATCCTTGAGGAGAACACAGGCAGCAACCTCTTCGACCTCAGCCGCAGCAACGTCTTCCTAGGAACAACGCAAAAGGCAAGGGAAGCAAGGGAAAAAATGAACTATTGGGATTTCATCAAGATCAAAAGCTTTTGCACAGCAAAGGAAACAGTTAACAAAATCAAAAGACAACTGACAGAATGGGAGAAGATATTTTCAAACGACATATCAGATAAAGGACTAGTATCCAGAATCTATAAAGAACTTAGCAAACTCAACACCCAGAGAACAAATAATCCTATCAAGAAATGGGCAGAGGGGGCGCCTGGGTGGCTCAGTGGATTAAGCCGCTGCCTTCGGCTCGGGTCATGATCTCAGGGTCCTGGGATCAAGTCCCGCATCGGGCTCTCTGCTCAGCAGGGAGTTTGCTTCCCTCTCTCTCTCTCTCTGGCTGCCTCTCTGTCTACTTGTGATTTCTCTCTGTCAAATAAATACATCTTTACAAAAAAAAAAAAAAAGAAAAGAAATGGGCAGAGGACATGAGCAGACATTTCTGCAAAGAAGACATCCAGATGGCCAACAGACACATGAAAAAGTGCTCCATATCACTTGGCATCAGGGAAATACAAATCAAAACCACAATGAGATATCACCTCACACCAGTCAGAATGGCTAAAATCAACAAGTCAGGAAATGACAGATGCTGGCAAGAATGCGGAGAAAGGGGAACCCTCCTACACTGTTGGTGGGAATGCAAGCTGGTGCAGCCACTCTGGAAAGCAGCATGGAGGTTCCTCAAAATGTTGAAAATAGAACTGCCCTTTGACCCAGCAATTGCACTATTGGGTATTTACCCTAAAGATACAAATGTAGTGACCAAAGAGGCACGTGCACCCGAATGTTTATAGCAGCAATGTCCACAATAGCCAAACTATGGAAAGAACCTAGATGTCCATCAACAGATGAATGGATCAAGAAGATGTGGTATATATACACAATGGAATACTATGCAGCCATCAAAAGAAATGAAATCTTGCCATTTGCGACAACCTGGATGGAACTAGAGCGAATCATGCTTAGCGAAATAAGTCAAGCAGAGAAAGACAACTCTCATATGATCTCCCTGATATGAGGAAGTGGTGATGCAACATGGGGGCTTACGTGGGTAGGAGAAGAATCAATGAAACAAGATGGGATTGGGAGGGAGACAAACCATAAGTGACTCTTACTCTCACAAAACAAACTGAGGGTTGCTGGGGGGAGGGGGTTTGGGAGAAGGGGGTGGGATTATGGACATTGGGGAGGGTATGTGCTTGGATGAGTGCTGTGAAGTGTGTAAACCTGGTGATTCACAGACCTGTACCCCTGGGGATAAAAATATATGTTTATAAAAAATAAAAATTTAATAAAAAAAAACAAACAAAAAAAATAAAATAAAAATTGTCCAAAGAAGTACATTATATTCATTATTAAATTTGATAATATACAATAAAGTATTTATGGTCATATGGAACCATATCAAATTCTACTATTAATTCATATTAATAATTACCATAAGAGGAAAAAGAGATATTTTTCAAAATGAAAATTGGTGTATTTTTCAGAATATGATATAGTGTTATTCACTGAACAGAGGGAACAAATGTCAAAGTTTAACAAGTTTACAGAATGTTTTAACATAAATTGAAATTTAAATCTGACTAAATTTCACAGTTTTAAGTAAAATGATAGCACTTTATATCCTTGAAAAGTGGTAAGTGACCCAAAACATTGCTTAAAAAAAAAATTTAACACTACACTAGTCTGAAATGGTTAAGTTATGGTACAACTTGCCATTGTGTATCATCAAATGGTATATTTTTTTCTTTTGGTCTTGTCATTATATTTTATTTTAGCCATTCTGATAAGTGTGTAGTGATACCTCAGTGTCATTTTAATTGCATTTCCTTGATGTCTAATTATGTCAAAATATATTATTTTGATGTTTAATGTTCTGAGCTTCTTCAGTTCAAGACCATGAAGCCACTTAGGAAAAATACAGTTGCAGATCCACTCATAGACTAACTCTTATTTAGAAATAAGAAGAAACATTACTACCCATCCCAACAAAAAATAGATTTGTTATGCAGTAAGGATTTTATGAATTACCTGACACAACTTATATAGTAAGGTGAAATGGGACAGGCAGCTTCTTGCAGCTATATACAACATCATTTTAATTTCAATTTTCAGTAAAATTTTTCCAAGGTATACACAGAATATATATTTAATATAAATTGTGAACATTTTGAACTCTGTATATGGAAATTAATTAATTTTAAGTTTATAACAATCAAAATTAACGGAAGTTTATTTTAAATTAGTTAGCTTTCTCTGCATTGCTAGACAGAATAATCAAGAATTGGTAAGAAAAAAATAATCTCTGTAAAATTACCGGGGGTGCATTATAAAGTGTTTGGTAACTGATCAAACTCACAATTTGGATTGAATGGCAAATGGTTTTTAAAATCTGTAGCTCATTGTCAATTTTTTTTCTTCATTGTGTCTTAATAAATTATTGTGTTCATTTGCATGGAAGTAAAGTAAAATGCATGACATTTCATCTCAACACTAACACTTTTAACTGGCAACTCTGAATGCACTCTACAGCAGTGTAACAAAGTAAAGATCAATGATGTTTCATGAAATATTTGTTATAATTCTCAAGGAGATAGGGAGTTTGTGCAAAAATGCAAATCACTTTGCGACTAAACACATTGTTTATTTCAGCTAATTTTAAGAAAATATGCTAAGACTCTCTCAAAAAAGGAAGCAATGATTTAGGTTTTCCTTCAAACTCCTTATCTAATCCTGAACCAACAGCACATATTTCAAAGAGCAACTTATTTGAGCAGCTCCAATTTACACATTTCCTAACAATGCTTAATTTAGTGGAATTTTTGTCCAATTATGTTAATTTGATGTAGTGAAAGACAAACATTCGAAAAGATCATCCTTAATTTATATAGATTGGCAAACTCTGCATTTTCTGAATAATGCCCAGGAAAGTACAAACAAACAAACAATGCCAGAGCCACTATTGGGTCATCTCTAGGCAGAAAGTGACTCAGAACCTACATTACTCTCTCCCTGGAAGTATACTGTAGGCACTGAAACTACTACCCTGAGTCTGTGCTATCCAATTCCTTAAGTTAGAAAGTTTTAAAACCAGTCTGTGTGGGAGTATTTCATTTACAGATAGAGACTTGGTTGTCTATATATTTTCATACTTGATTTTTAGGGTGTAATAACTATGTTTTAAAATTCATGGTGGTTTTGAATACTGTTGGATAATTGTGTAAAATGGTATATCCGTTCCTCCTAGGAAACAGAAATTATAGAAAGGCAGTGCTTTTCAGATCTGACATCTTTGAGTCATTGCAGTTTCAGTATAAATGCAATAGGAAAAGTGACATTCATGTTTATGATATTTTCTATAAATAAATTAGAATGTACTGGAGGCCTGATATAAAGTGGGATGACTAAACTTCAGTAAGATCTTGTTTTCAATTCAAAATACATTTTAAATTGAATTATGCACCTCTAAGTTCAGAGACAATAAACATTAACCAACACAATTAATCAGTTCTATTTCTTGAAATTTCGGGAACATTGATAGTCTCACCTACTGGATGAACAACAGCTAAAATCTTTGGTCATGGATTCTTGCTAAAATATCACTTTCCCAAAGAAAATTAATGTTATGAATTTTCATTGATTGTTATTGAACATGAAGGATATAACAACCATGATAAAAAAGAGTAGGAAAAACATGATATCTCATCTGTAAGGGCATGTGGAAAATAGGAAATGCTAATAAAAATAACTACCATTATTTCCTAAGTTAACATAATATAACAGAACACAAATATTTCATAACAATATTTTCTAGGCTCATTCTGATAACTCTTTTCTACATTCAAATTTAAAGGTTGTGGCATGTGATATATATTACACAAAAAACATCCCAAGGAATTCGTTAAAAAAAAAAAAAACTCTTAATAAAGGACAAATCCAAAGGAATTTTTTTCTAATTTAATTAACAAATTATGAATCGACTTACCTATTTCATCACAGTGTATCAGGCACCAATAATATTTTTTAATCGTCATACCTGATGCAATAGTTATCATCTTTCAGACATACTGATCACGAACAAGCAAATAAACAAGAGCACTGTAGCTTAAGATCTACCTGCATAAATCTAGGACTACTTCAGACAATCTCTTCACCACAACATAGCAATGAATAGAAATCATACATACTCTGTAATGGACATATAGATGAGATAGAAGGGGATGGGTGTTAATATATGCAGAATCTTTATTAATTACATTGTAAAACATAATATGGAAAACAGAATACAATTTTAGAAATACCCAGGTCACCATCATTGTTTTATTTTTATATGTGTAGATAAGGAGTTTAGTAAACAATCCATGACTATTCAACTTCTTATATTTTGAAAATTTTAGCAAAAGTAACAAACCTAGCAACTAGAAAATTGTATCTATCTGCAAAATACAGCTTTGCCAGCATGGTAGAGGAAAAGCAAAACAAAATAAGTAAGAAAAGTTTAACATTTCACAAGAGTTTTACTTTTATTTTCATTTATTATTTTTTATTTTTCATTTGTTATTTACTTTTATTTTCTACTTTATTTTAATGAAAATGTCATGACCATAACATAAGAGCAGAATTAAACCAACATGAGAAATTATTTTTTCATAAGTTATAATAAACTAGTTTGGTGGTTAATTCAAAAATTATATTACAAACTTCAGTGTTCTTGCAGTAAGTATCACTGCATAAAAAAATGAGTCAGGAGTCATAAACTAATGATGAATCTAAATGTTATTTAGAGAAACATTCTGTTCTTAATATATTTGAAATATTCTACACAAGGCAAAGTGGATCCAAGTAATCTGTAGGCAAAATAAGATTTTAGAGAGTATATATTTCCAACAGTATTTATAAAATATTACCTTTATGTAAGGCATCATCCTGGACTTTGTGGAAAACACACAAAGGAGTAAGAAGTGGCCCTTCAAGAAACATACAATATCAAGGTTTAACATGAAGCAGCATGTCTTCTCTAAGTAAAAAAAACATTGTACCAACTGACTTTACTGAAACTTTATATTTATTGCTCTCATTTTAGGTCATATTGTCCTTCTGCATGCATGCTGCTATAACAGACATGATATAGACTGAATAGCTTATAAAGAACAGGAATTTATTTCTCACAGTTCTAGAACTGAGATGTTCAAGATTAAGGAATGGGCAGATCCAGGGAGAGCCCACTTCCTCATAGATGGCTATCTTCTCACTCTAAACATACACGATGAATGAAGCAAGAGAACTCTCTGGGGTCTCCTTTAAAAGGACTGTAATCCCACTTATGACCTAATCACCTCCCAAAGGCCCCTATGTTTTAATACTATCACTTCCAGAGTTAGATTTCATAATATGATTTTGGGAGACATAAACATTCACACCATAGTATATATAAACAAAAAAAAAGACACAAAAACAACAAACAACAAAAATTATTTTAACTACCTATTATTTTCAACTTCATAAAATTTTAATTTGTTTCTATATAATATTAAATAATTCATTTGAGTGATTCACTTATATCCAATGCATCTGAGTGCAATTAAATTTGCTTACCCAACATATCCAGCAGCATATTTCTTCAGACTATCCCATTCCCCACCTTACAGGATTTACCACCTTAATAACTGAACCAATCAGACACCCCTCAATGCTTTTATTTTGACCAGTATGATATAAGAAAGTGAGAAATAAAAAGGAGACCACAAATTATGTGTTCTGAAGAAACAGTTTTCTTCTACCTTGAGTAAATAATAGAATCAAAACCCAGATGGAAGCCTATTGAGTATTTTCTTGAATTTGTGGAATTTATTGAATTTATTTCTTGAATTTATTTTCTTGAATCAAATGAGTTATCCAGAGAGTGGAGGTATAGTGTGTCCATCTTATAGGAGAAAAAAAATTCTATGAAATTTTTTTCATCATAAATCTTATTTGTAGTTAATTAAAATAACCTACATCAAGTAAATCCATCATTCTATCCCTAGAACAAATCCACCAGTAATGGAAACATTTCTACTCCATTAAATGTGTGCTTATTTATAGCTTTAAATTTTGAAACCAATTTTCCATCTAGACAAGGACACTTTGATGTACTTATTTAGTCAGTCTTAAAGGTTAGATAATGCCCTCATACCCTTCTGATTTTGATATCGTAGTACCTCAATTTCTATATGTCTGTGTTATAGCATAATTTCAAAGTAGTGGGTTTTTATTGCATTTTATTATTTTATTGCATATTACTGATCCTTGTTGCATTAATAACTTATCTGAGAGTCTGAGTGTCCTATGTCCTATGAATAAAGCTCTGCTGTGAAAGTTGAATACTAATAATAGTTCTTCCAGAAATAAGTTATTCTCTGTCTTCTTGCATGAAATTCATCTTATACTTGGCTTAGGCCCTTTGGCTAATTATGTACTCATTTTTATGTGGTGAATGCCTACCATGTTCTGAACATAGTGGCATGTTTCTCCTATCTAGACTGACATTCCATTTTTAACCTTCTCTGAGGCGTAAACCTATAAACCTATTTCTCATATTAGAACAAGTTTCCCAGGGCTTGTTTCTTAGGGAACTCAATAATACTCTTGAGTTGGGGAAACCCTTGCAAACCACCCACAATCAAATCTTATGATTATAAAACATATTATTTGATTTATATCATAATAATCATCTTTGGACTCACATTTTCATATGAAGAGAATATTTAAATCTATGTTTCACATTTTCTAAGTGCTGTTCTGGTTCTTTTTAAGTTCAGCCACTGAGTTGATAGGGCTCAGAGGAAAACAAAATGGATTTATCCATCACTGAACACAATTAATTGTATATTGGCCTCTTTAGGAATGGAGTTAGATAAAATAACTTAATCACAATTTTTCAGGGGAAAATTATAAATAATTAACCACTCTGACTATGACTCCGATAAAAGAAAGTGAAATTCAGCACATGCAAGCAAATGACAATCAGATAAGGAAATTACTTATAAGGAATATTCCATTATTATAACTGATTCTGCCCCATATGGCAATACCTACTGGTTGAGGTTACTATTTTTCAATACAGATTTGTGCAGAATAAGACTGATAGTCAAGTCTAGGTGCACAAATACCCTAAATATATTGCAAGTTCCTCTATTATGTATTACATATATTAATATTTTTACTTTTCATACTTGCCTTTTTCAGAAAACTCAAAAATGAACGTGAAACCTTGCATTACAATCAAATCACTAAAATTGAAGCAGTTTTAGAATCTCAACTCACTGCAGACTATATGTTGGACAAAGCCATAGAGTATCATTGGTGCAAGGATTTGTCAAGTATGGCTAATTTTTGAATACATTTGCCTCCACCTAAGATTCAGAGACACATATTTGGGAAGAGGCATATTTATTGATGCTCCCCAGGAATAATATAATTTCCTGATAAAGCATTTACTTCAAATACTAAGTCTGCTCATTTCATGTATATTTAAAACATTGATAAATGTCTTATACAGTGGAACATTCAACCAAAACAAATAAACATACTGTATTATTTGTTAGGGGTGCGATAACAAAATACAATAGGCTTTGTGGCTTAAACTACACACATTTGTTTTTTCACAGTTCTGAAAGGTGACATTTCAAGATATCAGCAGGTTTGGTTTTCTCTGAGGTTTCTCTGCCTCGCCAATGGCTTCCTTCTTTCTGCCTCTTCATAGGTGTATCCCTGTATCTCTTCTTATAAGGACATCATTTATATGGGATTAGGGTCTCACCCTAAAGACCTCACTACAGCTTTAAAGACCATCTTGGGGTTTGGACTTGAACATATTAATTTTAGGGGGACACAACTCAGTCCATAACAAAACAAAATAAGACTAAAGAAAACATGTTTGTTCCTCAAATAAATCCCTAAAATTATTATGCTGTTTCTTTAATCTTATTTAGAAGACTATGCTTCCCAGAACTGTTTGCATCTAGGTTACTAGATATTAGATACATGCTACCAATTAGTGTTGTCATGTGAAATCTTGAAGGTTGAGTGGCCTGATGGCCATCTTCTTGCATGCCTTGGTTATTATCTTCTTGTAAGAAAGTTCATATATACAGTGGGTCTTCTTGAGGTGTTTGTTCTTTTAATATTTACTTAATATATCCTAGGTGTGAAGAGCCTAAACATTTATACTCCAGTCTTCTGACACTTGTAGTAGAAATGACTTCTTTCTAATATAACTCTAGAATTAGCTTCAAATGGAAGAGCACTCATAATATAATAATTTGCTAAGGCTCTCAAAATAATTCTAAGATATCAATCTAGAACTTGTTATTTGACCCATTCTATTATCTCAGATAAATTCCTGTATTAAAGTTCTTGTTTAAGGTACTGAGTGTGCCTTTTTTCCTACACTGAGTTCTCACTGATACAGATATAAAGCTCTTCCCCTCACAGTCTCCTTCTACAACTCTATTCTGTACTCTCCATCTAGAACATTGCTCTTTGTGTGTGTGTGTGTGTGTGTGTGTGTGTGTGTATGCCTATTTTTATTCATTCATCAATATTTAGAACAGAAATTATTCCCCATATATAATTTAATAGCCCAACTGCAAGATCATAGTTATAACATAATTTGCTGGGATAAATGCTTCATCCAGTACTTTAAAAAATTTAAAAACTTGGAAACAAATGAACACTGTTGGAATGGGATTCAGTTGTTTTCCATCAACTAAAGTGTCAACCTCTTATAAGATCCCAAATTATTGTGGGATAAAACCTCTCCTTTGTAAGAATCTGAAACAATAATTTAAAGAATTTCTTTCACAATGTGTTGACAACTCAAATAGAAAATATAGAATGGGGTCAGAGAGAAAAGAAGAGAGAGAGCAAGTGCTGTGCTCTGAAGCTTCATCTACTCTTTGGGGAAGAGGGAGGAATGTGCTACAGCCTGAGCTCAAACCTATTAACAGGGGTTTCACAAAGAGCGCTTAGAACATTTTAAAGATTTCTCTTTATATGAGAGACACAGAGAACTGGGATCTTAACTGCATCTATATAAAGTGAACTGTGGATAAAATACAGAGAGTAGGAATTGATGCCTAAGTGCATTGGTAATTGTAAAGAGAGAGTGGTGGGTGTTGGGAGCAGAGCATCATGTCAGAGTTTGAGTAAACCAAACATTCTTGGGTGTTCCTATTGTACCAAATGCAGGCTTTTGCCTTGCAAAACCACAGTGTATGTAGTCATCTTTGGATCTGAAAGCACAAAAAAGCATGAACAAAAAATGCCAGAGTTGAACCACTAGCTGCCCAGGCCTAAAGAATTTATAAACCATCAGTTGGAATAGAGTTCCTTCTCTCCAAGTCAAAAGAACTGTAGTAGAGAGAAGTCAGGCAGAATCAAGGGAAGGCAAGAGCTTGTAGAATCTTCTTGAGAAGAAAGGGTAATATTTAAGCAACGGTTAGACTCCAACACAACAAAGAAAAAAGATGATTTGTAAAATTCCTATTTAAGAAACAACAGTCCTGGGGCTCAGTCAGTTAAGCAACTAACTTTGGCTCAGGTCATGAAATCAGTGTCCTGGCATTGAGCTCCCCATCAGGCTCTCTGCTCAGTGAGGAGTCTGCTTCTCCCTCTCCCTCTGTCCCTCCTCCCTGCTAGTGCTCTCTCTCTCTCTTAAATCAATAAATAATATCTCTAAAAAAAAAACTTAAAAAAAGCAAGCAAGCAAGCAAGCAAGCACAGTCCTGCCACCATTCTTCTCTGCTCAAATCAGCTGTAGGTGTGTGGAACTTGGAGTTTTGTTTATGACATGGAACTAGATATCCTATTTTCTGAATCAATACTGCTACACTTCACTTCTAAAAGTATCTTTAGGACAGTATATTTCTTAAGGGAAACCAGTATAGCTTTGGGGTTAGCAAAAGTTGTCATACATGAACAAGGGAAACTAATTCCCTGAATAACATATAAGTAAAGGAGAGTAGACAAAAGTATTCCAGTATTTTTATTACTTTATGAATCATATATGCAGACATATTAAACAGGACATAATAAACAAAGCAACCATAACATAGACAATTCATTTCCTTCCAGCCATTGCTATATTTTTCTGCTTCATGTTTGCAGCCAAATTTGTTTCAGCAGTGATTTGCTTCTATTTTTCTAATACCTTACTTAACTCTTCAGTGTATACTATTTTTCCCTCACCCACAAACCCTATTTAGTTCTAAAATTACAAAAAACCTCAATATTCCCAAATATGAGAGATACACTTGCCATTCTTTCATTCTTGACAACTTTTCTTAGTTCTCTTCATGTCAAAGGCCATTCTTTGATCATCTTTACTATTCAAATTTAAACATTGTCATTTCTATCAACAAACTTCTGGGACTCTCTACTTATGTTTTTTGTTCGTTTGTTTTCACTCTTTCTATTAGAATGTGTCTGCCTATTGATTTATGTACTATTTTTTAAAAGATTTTTGTTTATTTGACAGAAAGAGGTCAAAAGTAGGCAGAGAAGCAGGCAGAGAGAGACGAGAAACAGGTTCCCTGCTGAGCAGAGAGCCCAATGTGGGGCTCGATCCCAGGACCCTGGGATCATGTCCTGAGCCAAAGGCAGAGGCTTAACCCACTGAGCCACCCAGGTGCCCCTTTCCTATTTTTTAATGGATAAATCTCATCCTCTGGATTCCAATCTATCTATCAATCTATCTCTACAAGAGTTCTATCTCAGAAGTGTCTCAAATGTAATATATCCTTATCAAACTTCTTGATATAAATTACTGAAATCTATTTGTCCACTTTATTCATTCCATTAAATAACATCATTATTAAGACAGCCCTTGATATCTACATAAATTTTCTTCTGTCTCTAAAAATAAAATTCTGTCCTGATGAGGATTACCCACAACAACCAAAAAACAAACCCAAAAGTCCATCAAATGATGACTGGATTAGACAATGCAGAATAGCCATACAATCCAATATTATTCAGCAATAAAAAGGAATGAAGTACATAATGTACACTACAACATAGGAACCTTGCTAAATATTATGTTAAGTGAAATCAACCTGTCATAGAAGACCATATATTGTATGACTGCATTTAATTGTAGTCCAATGATAGGAAATGTCCAAAATCAGAGAATTTAGAGACAAAAAGCAGCTTAGTAGACTCCTGGTTGTTTAGGACTCAGAGGAGTGTTTGGGAGAAGAGTGGTTGCTAGTAGATACTGGGTTTATTTTTTTTGTTTGTTTTTGTTTTTTTGAGGGGAGGGTAGGGGGTAAGGGACATTTTAAAATCATTTTGATCGTGAAGAAACTAAAAACTATCAAATTTTGCTCTTTAAATAAGCAGATTTTGTGTTATGTAAATTGCATCACAATTAACCTGTTTTAAAAATAAATATAAAAAATAATTGCTTACAAATACAGATCCTTCAGGATCTACCCTTGCTACTTTTCTTATCTCTAGTTAACTATCCACTACTCATTTTCTCTAGCCACATTGTTTTCTGTTCATTTCTGAAAATCTATGAACATTTGTGTTTTTTCTGCTGTCTTAATACCACTACACAGTCTATGTTATCTGTTCTAAAATATCTTGACTCATTAGATAACTGTTTCTTTGGCATTGTTCAAATCCCAGCATGAATTTATCAACTCAGAAAGGTTTATTCTCCCCATGGCATCATAACCAGTTCATTCTGACCTTAGCTATCACAACATTGTCTTCATTATACTTCAGAGGATTGTCTGATTTTTTAATCTGTTTATTGTCAGTTTCCTTCCACTAGAATGTGGGCTTTAGGAACACGATGACCATGTGATCTTCATTCTCCTCTGTAGCCAGTGCCTATTATTATACTTGACGTGAAATAGGCTCAATTATTAATTGTTAAATAAATAAGAAGAAAACATTTGCTGCATTCCCTGTGCCTAATGGCAACTAAAATCTAATAGTGAAAAAAAATGCTAGGCTAAATGTCAGAATGAATAATAATCCTCTTGTCAGTAGTGCCTGGATAAATAACTTTGAAAGAGGTTTATGAAGTCCCACATCCTCATTTTTCTCCACTCCAAAATCATGACCTTGATACCTGGCCCACCTACAATATAAGATGGACAATAATTTCCAACAAGATTAAAAAAGAGGTGCTCAAATAAGAATGATATTACAACAATAGACTGAGACACTACAAGGAAATTTTAAAAATTCTTCCCTTGCTATCAATGGATTTCTTTCCTCTATCAGGGTTTTCTTAGTCACAGATAACAACCTGGATCTTTTCTGTATTACTCGATTTCAAAACTAAGGTTAGCATTTGCTGTGCCATTGATTTTCTTTTAAGAATACTATTAACTTTCCAATAGATTATTATCTCTCTCCACCTACCTATTCACCATCAGAACTGAGCTAGGTCTTTTGGAAAATTCATGAGTATAGAACAATTTGACTTTAACAATTGTTTTGACCATTCGATTTTCTTTCACAATTTTTATAAAGACTTCTGTTTTTCCTTAAACCTATAATTTAAAATGTCTTGAATGGCAATGACAATGATATACCTTTTCTCACTATTTATAGTTTTACAAAGGGTTGTTTACAGAACACTTTGAAATATATTATGTTATATGATTGTAACAATAATTTTATTCTCCATTTACAAATGGTAATATTGACAATCAAGAAATTTAGCATTTTGCTTGAGTTTGGACAAAGACGGTGGAGTGCACAGAATTTTAACTGAAAATTTATTATTATTAACTGATAAACTCTTATTAAAGAATTAAATCAGATCCCAGTTTTCCTGTTTTCATCACTTTGCCTCCTGTCCTTTGTTTGTATTCTCTTGTATCTCTTCTCCATCCCCATACTTTTCCTTTCTTATCCCACACCCCTGAAACTTAATTGGCATGAGACAGTTTACAAACAACTCACAAATCTTACAAAGATAGTTCTCGAAATAACTACCCTGACAGCTGCCAAAATAAGATTGTACCAAAGATTCTGAACCAGAGACAAGAAAAACAAATAATCTCCCAACTGTACCAACCACAGCTTTTGTAGCAGTTTACAAAAAAGAAAAAGAAAAAGAAAAAGAAAATAGTGAGCTGAGAAAGATCCTAAGTCACACAGTCTTCCCTTCTCTATAAGATACCCCATAAAATAGCATAAAACTGCCAATAAAACTCCAATCAGTCTTAGTTCCTTGAGTTTCCTGGCTCAAGGTGTTCTTTGATGTGGGTTAGCTGATTAAAGCCCTCAACATCTATTTAACAAAAATTTTAAAATATTTTATTTATTTATTTTGAGGAGGGGGAAGAAGAGGGGATAGAGAGAATCTCAAGCAGACTGCATGCTCAGAGCAAAGCATGAAAGGTTTAATCTCACAATCCTGAGATCATGGCCTGAGCTAAAATTAAGAGTCAGTCACTTAACTGATGGAACCACTCAGTGCCCCTCTATTTGACTAATTTTTGCATTTTTTTCTAACCTTGATGCTGTTTAGGAGCAGAAAAAAATTAATTTTTAATTTATTTTTTTACATATAAGTCACATTTCTTCAGACCTAATCAAAATCTCTTGTTCATAGTAGGCTGTCAATATGATCAGAAAGATTCATAATCATTTCATAGTTCAATGAAACCAAGTCATAATTACATACATTGTGCATTTCCCAGACATCATTAGAAACCAGATAAAATGAGTTATTGTTTTACATGCTAAAGATATTACCCATATTTCTCTAGTGAATATATATTAGTATATTTTTAGCATGTTATAGTCTTGTGTGACATTCATTCACTATGACCTCTCTCCTAATTCAAGAATATAAAACCTTGACCTGAATTCACTCCTGAAACCAATTACTATTTTAAGAGTATCCCTGAACACTTCGAAGGTAAGATAGGGATTAAACTCTCAACTTCCTCATGAAAGTGTTGTTGTTATGCTTAGATTACATAATTTATGTAAGAATCCCCAATTATCATATAGGTCACAAAGAATGTGGTTTGTAATCATTTTTTAAAAGCTCCATAAAGTAGTGTTGGGAACTTGAGGTCAATAGATTATGAAAAGACGATATGCAAAGAGAAAGAAAAGGACCTAAAACAAGTGAATATTCATGATTTTAACTAATCCTAGATTTGTGCACTTAAGTTTAAGAATATAAGACTGAAAGTCAACCTTGCAAGTGTTCTAGTATCTTTGAGTTATGAACTAGCACAAAATACAGTAATGAAGAAATGCACTTGATTCAATAGTGTCAATAATAATATGGAAGCATTTTTATAATTTATTATAAATATTCCCAAAGAAAATAGAAAAACTTCATATTAGATATTTTAACCAAAACATTGATAAGAATTGATCCCCAAAAAAGATCTGATTTCAGGTTGTTAGAATAGAAAATTTAAATATTTTAATAATTTTTTTGTAGTTTCACATTTTTGTTAAAATTCCAGTTAATATATAGTATAATATTAGTTTTAGGAATAGAATTTAGTGACTCATTACTTACATATCACACCCAGTGCTCATCACAAGTGCCCTCCTTAATACCCATCACCCATTTAAGTCATCTTCCTACCTGCCTCCTCTCTGGCAAACCTCAGTTTGTTTTCCATAGTTAAGAATCTGTTTTATGGTTTACCTCTCTCTCTGTTTCCCCACTCTGCCTGTATTCATCTGTTTCATTTCTTAAATTCCACATATGAGTGAAATAATATATTTATCTCTTATTTAGCTTAGCATAATACACTCCACTACATCCACACCATTGCAAATTTCAAAATTTCATTCTTTTTTATGGCTGAGTAATATTCCATTATATATATAACATTTGAGTAAATACCCAGTAGTGCAATTAGTGGATCATAGAGTAATTCTATTTCTAACGTTTTGAGGAAACTCCATATTGTTTTTAGGAATGGCTGTACCAGTTTGCATTCCTACCAAAAGTGTAATAGGGTTCTCCTTTCTCTGCATCCTCACTAACACTTGTTATTTCCTAGCATTCTGACAGGGGTGAGGTGGTGTCTCATTATAGTTTTCATTGTATTTCCCTGATGATCTTTTCATGTGTCTGTTAGCCATCTGTATGCCATCTTACTAGACATGTCTCTGAAGGCAAGGGAAACAAAAGCAAAGATGAACTATTAGTACTTAATCAAAATAAAAACCTTCTGCACAGTGAAGGGAACAATCACCAAAACTAAAAGACAACCTATGGAATGGAAGAAGATACTTGCAAGTGACATATCTGATAAAGGGTCACTATCCAAAATCTATAAAGCACTTATCAAACTAGGGGCCCCTGGGTGGCTAAATCAGTTAAGCATCTGCCGTCATCTCAGATTATAATCTCAGGGTCCTGGGATTGAGCACCCCGAGTTCTACTCCCTGCTTAGCATGGAGTATGCTCCCCCTCTCCTTCTACAACTCTCCCAGATTGTGCTCTCTCTCTCTTTCTCCTTCTCCATCAAATAAATAAATGTAATCCTATTTTTAAAGAACTAACCGAACTCAAACTCAAAACAAATAATCAAGTTAATAAATGGGTAAAACATTTTAAGAATTATGATAGAGCAAACTATCTCATATCCATAGTCAAATTTTCCAATAAATTTGAATTTAAGTAGTTTGCTTTTGTATTGTGAATATACAAAAAAAAAACCCCTGATATTTGAATGGAAAAATATATTTTCAATATAAAATGTTCCTTAAAGCAAAACTTTACAAACAAGTTACGAAGGTTTATAAATCTTTTTTTGACTTTGTAAACAATTTTTATTTCATTTTATTTTGTTATGTTATATTAGCCAACATTAGCACATCAGTAATTTTTGAGGTAGTGTTCAGTGATTCATTAGTCACGTATAACACCCAGTGCTCATCACATCATGTGCCCTCCTTAATACCCATCACCTGGTTTCCCCATCCTCTTCCTTCTGTAACCCTCAGTTTGTTTCCCAGAGTCCAGAACCTCTCATGGTTTGTCTCCTTCTCTGAATTCTTCCCATTCAGTTTTCCCTTTGGTCCTCTGTGCTATTCCTTATATTCCACATATGAGTGAAACCTATGCTAGTTGTCTTTCTCTGCCTGACTTATTTCACCTAGCACAATCCCCTCCAGTTCCATCTATGTCGATGAGAAAGGTAGGTATTTGTCCTTTCTTTTATCTTTCTTTTATTTTATTTATTTATTTATTTATTTATTTATTTATTTATTTATTTTGGTATTTGTCCTTTCTGATGGCTAATATTCCATTGTATATATGCACCACATCTTCTTTATCTATAAATCTGTTGAAGGGCATCTTGACTCCTTCCACAGTTTGGTGATTGTGAACATTGTCGCTATGAACACTGGGGTGCATGTGTCCCTTATAAGTTTTATAAAGCTTATTAAAAGATACACAACACATATGCAAATTTACAAGTTTATATGTATTTATGGAACTCAAGTAAATGACAAAAATTTAAACACACAACTCATATTCATAACAATTGATAAAGTAAGCATTATTTGAAACATACTAGTGTTTCAAATAATTTAAACAAACATCAGTATTAAAAATTGTGATTTCTATGTGATGGAACAAAGTTATGTATTATACTGCATCTGGTAGCTATGTCAGACTAAACAAAGACTATAACCAAGAAACATAAATATTGTATACATAACCCAAAGCACATATTTCTTAATTAGTATTAATAACACCTCTTTTCAATTTATATAAACTAACTAAATTACCTAAACCCACAAAGCTAGTAAATATCAAAGTGAGGCTTCCAGAACTGGTCTATAACTACAGAGTCTGAGTGCTGGTGAGAGGAAGTATTTCAGTTTCCATTTGAAAGGAGGAAGAAGTTATATATATATATATATATGAACTTAGTTTCTTTTGATTTAATGATTTGGAGTTTAATTATGTCTTAGTCAACCTGGGCTGCCATAACAAAATATTATACTGGGTGACTTAAACAAGATAAATTTATTTCTCACAGTTCTGGAGGTGGGAAAATCCAGTGTTAATTAAGGTGCCAGCTAATTTGGTTTCTGGTGAGAGTTCTTTCCTTGGCTTGCAGACAGCTGCTTTCTTGCTGTGTGTTCACATGACCTTTCCTCAGTGCATATTTACATGAGAAAAAGAGACCTCTCTCCTTCTCTTCTTAGAAGGCCACCGATCCTATTAGATTAGAACCCCATCCTGTGACCTTATTTAACCTTAATTGCCTCCTAAAAGCATTATCTCCAAATCCAGTGACATTGAGGGTTAAAGGTTCAAGATAGAAGTTTTAGGGAGACATCAGTGTGCCTGTGGTTAAGCACATATAGTAGTCTTCACCTAACACTTGCCTTATTTGTGGTTTAGCTTTCCAAAGTTTCAGCTACCCATAGCCAGCTGTGGTCTAGAAGCAGAGGATTCTCCTTCTGATTTAGCATCAAAAGGTCAGTAGAAGCCTAACACTGTCACAAGACCTCTTTCACCTCGCTTATCATGTAGACATTTTATCATCTCATACCATCACAAGAAAAAAAAATAAGTAAGTATAGTACAATATGATTTTTTGAGAGAGAGACCACATTCATATAACTTTAAGTATATTATACTCTATTTTGTACTCTACATTTCTTAATGTCTTCCTGTGCGTAATTTACAAATTAAAATTTGTCCTAGACATGTACATATAAGAAAAAAAACCAGTATATAAAAGGTTTGGTACTATCTGTGATTTCAGGCATCTGCTGAGGGTCCTGGAAAATACAGCCTGCAGACAAGAGGTGGGGCTACTCTACTGCCTTTTGGTACCACCATATAATCTCTAAAAGGGTTCTGTTGGGGAGCCAGAGGAATTCCTGCAAAACACATGTATTATCTCAAATTAATAATTTTAGAAGATCTTATATTCTTCCTACCAGAAAATCAAACAAGAGAAAGTTTGTTATTCTTAGATAAAATTGACCTTTCAGTACAAAATGAATTGGCACTCAGTGGTCTCTTATATAAAGCACAGCTAGTAAGAGGGAAAATGAAGTGATTAAAGAACACTTCAGAATTGGGACTTGGACCATAATTGTCCACAAGTCAAGACCAAAACTATGAATAATGAATATCATGTAAGAGAGGTTAGAGATAATGCTGGAGGAAAGTGTTGTCTAACTTAATGAACAATCCAAGATAAAGAGTTTTCAATGAGAGATTTGAATTTCATATTTGTGTGTGTGTGTCTGTGTGTATAATATGTTATCTTAATTTATTAAATAATAGTTTTCTTGACCAGCATATAAATTTGGCATTGTTTATTGAGCCATGATTCTTGCAGGTTAGAAATTGCTCTTGATTCGAGATAATATATCCATTGAAATTTGACCATCGATTAAGATCTCACAAAACAAACTGAGGGTTGCTGGGGGGAGGGGGTTTGGGAGAAGGGGGTGGGATTATGGACATTGGGGAGGGTATGTGCTTTGGTGAGTGCTGTGAAGTGTGTAAACCTGGTGATTCACAGACCTGTACCCCTGGGGATAAAAATATATGTTTATTAAAAAAAAAAAAGAATACTATTGGAATTTCAGCTCTCTTATCATTTTTAATTAAACTTTTGAGACTTTACACTTTAATTTACAATGTGCAGGGCATTTATGTCCCACGTATTCTCATACCACTCTTAGTTTTCCTAAGTGAATAAACTTATGATCAGTTCATTGATTTTTAAAATGTTTTGTAAACTAGAAATTCTAATTAAAAACAGAATGTACCATGAGCCTTAAAAGCTGATTTCATCCCAATTTTCTGTGCATATAAGACCCGCAATAGAAATAATTTCTGAATAGCTATACCTGAAAGTGTATTGCTGCTCCTTCCAGTAGAAGGTGGACTTCTCCATTTTGAGATACTCTCTTCTAAAGTCCATTAGGCTCACTCACCCAGTTCAAGACTGAATTTTCAGTTTTATAATTTATGGCCAAAAAAACTTACACAGGAAACGTGTGTCTATGATTTAATTTATGGAACTTCAATTCCAGTTGGGACATTGGCATTAAACTAATTAAACTACTCAGGAAAAAACTAGAACTGAGGAAACAGAGAATCACCTTTCTAAAATAGTTTCAACTGACTTTAATTGGAATGTTCAGGATAGGTATTTATGTAATGACAATTCCACCTGAAACAGAAATGTTTATACATTAAAAGACCATCATCATTATCTTGCATTTTCAAAAGCACTCAGGCCATCTCCACCAAATCAAATAGAAGAGTATATATAATTAAGGCAAGTCTGCTTAATGAAAATAAATGGAAAACAAATATTTTGAAGCCAATTAACTGAACATAACATAAATGTGGTTGATGGTGTCTTACACTCCTTTATTTTACAAAAATAAACATAGCTTAGTGCTCATAGTATGAATATAAAAATAATGCATTTTTTAGAAGCATTTATCTTCACATTTAAACATTTATTAGCAATTGCTCCTTACTAAAAAGTAGCCATAGGCAAAGTTTAAATTGTGAAATTCACCCACATTAGAATTTTGGGGGCCCATGGACAAAGACGAAAACATACACTTCTTCCAGTTTCTTAACTGGAAAGTTCTGAGTGGCATTAATTTCTGGTTTTGGAAGCGAATCACCTCTGGCCTGGAACTAGAAGTGGAAAATATTAGCTGTAACATAAATTTTAAGGAAAAAAAATCAAGCAATTTAAAATAATGCTGAGCTAAATTTTTCCTCTGAAGAACTCCCACACTGTGTTTTATAACCGATTTGTTGCAAAGATTCATTCAAAATTAGTTTTAGGCACCGACTTTGTACGTTCAGAAATACGAAAAATAATACCCAACTTTTGGTAACAACTAGATTTTTATATTTAGTAATAATTTATGATTTTTAAGGTAATCAGTGTGGAGCTAGTAAGTAAAATACAGTAGCTTGTCTATTGTTACATAGTATAACAATATTATTATGTGTAGTATTACTCCAAAGGGGTATTTTCTGGGAAAGCTATATTCATTAAACATCTTACAAAATTCAAGAAAATGTTATCAAACCCAATATTCAGATACACAAGAATAACTACCAAGAAAGACCAAGAACATTTTCCTAATTATTTTATTCCCTCACTTTTGCTTTATGCTTGAGTTTCTATCACCTGTGCTCTGAGCTATCTGGAGTTTAGATAACGTTCTATTAACCGCAGTCAAACAATCAAGTAAAAGCACTCAGCCTCTATACTTAATTTCATTTGTTTAGGTAGTATAATTTTATGTTTTAATTGAGTATAATGGGTATTTGGTAAACTGGATTTTTTAAAATAGGGGAAATCTAGCATGCACACAGTAAGTATAAATATGTAAATAAACAAAGTCTGAGTTTAACAGTGCCTGCACCCCAAAACAATGTCAAATCATTTTATCAAGTTTGGAATTTTTTTTAATATTACATCTTAGTAAGACTATATTTTAATGATAGGGTTAGAAATTTAGAATGGTAGGATTTCCATATTATTGGACAAATAAACTAAATGATTACAAATATCTAGCTAACTAGAATTCATTCCTTACTATAGCTCTTTTGTGTATGGAACGGTATCTTTTGCTTAGTTAATTTAAATATTTCACTACGTGGTAACTTATAGACTCAGAAAATTATTGTTTATTTAGTTTTTTTAAACATATATAGAGGGGTAGATAATTGGAATTATCAATGATACAGAAAACAGTAATTAGACTCTATTAAGTTTGAAGATATGAAGGTGGAAGTGAGAAATTTGTCTACACTTTGTCTTATCAGCAGTTGCAATCCTCTATTTCCTGTGAAAATATGTATACATCACTTAACTTTGTACTTTAGCCTAAAGTTTGTAATAAATATCTCAATGTATTAAAATTCAATGTATCTATACCATGTAAGGAAAACTGTTACATTATAAATTGCATTGGAAATATAATTATTGGGAAATATTTTAATAAACTAGAAACAACAACCAAGGTAAAACAAATATTTTAATTATAAAAATAAAAATAAAAAAACTATTACCACTATCATAAAAAATATAAATTCTATAACTTTTCACTGGCAACTCAACACAAGACCCACTTAGTCTGTATACATACAGACAGGTAGTATATAGCAGTCTAGAAACTCCAGATTTCCATTCAAAGTAATCTGAAATGCTATTCCATAGTAAGATGTGATAAGAATAGATTTGACAAAATTTTTCTCAGTCTGTTTCAACAGACGTTGTAAAAGAGCCATTTTTAGTTTTATAGCCGCCAAAATCTGTGGAGGGAAAAACGGTTCAAATGATTTTATGATCATGGTCTAAGAAAAAGAAAAATATATATATATAACAGAGACAGTATTGATTTGGCACTAAGTTACTCTCAAATATTCATTGAACTTGACAAAATTTGCCAGTGTTGGAGTTAATACAAAGCAATAGATAACCTGAACATAGCAATTCCATCTGACTGGAAATTATACTTTTGTTGAGCATCTATGTGTTTATTTTATTATACCTCAAAGCAAACTATGTAATTTTATCTTGGAAACTCCACTTTCATATATTTTTAAATGTTTTGAAAAACTTCTAGCTCTATCTCCTTGGAACAGAGAACCTTTCTAAGAATATTGTCAAAAACTTTTATATATCAAATAATAACTTTCAAGAAAGAGTCTCATGTGGTACTGTGATATTTAAAATAAAACAAAACAAAAAAGAAAAGGAAAATTTTAGAAGACAAAGTCAATGTTGGAAAATGCTTGTGTATAACAAACAACATTGTTCTAAAAGTCAAGTCACTCAGTCTGTGCTAATAAGAAGACCCTTCTGAAGAACAATTTAATTGGGTTTAACAAGGCTGTTTATAGCTAATCCTAAATGCAGTAATAGGCAGTTTCCTATACTCAGTGTTAGGCCTATACTCAATGTTAGTTTTGCCTCCTTTAGAACTTGCTTGTAATTACAATTTAGCCTTTAATTATTCTGCTTCTCATTTTCAATTTATGATTAAGACCAACAGTATGCCCTGGAGATGGTAAGTGCTGACGTGAACAGGAATAAAACGGACAGCAATTCCTTTAGCCTCTTGGCCCAGATGGCCAAGATGGAATCATTTTGTTGTGTTTGTTGTTTTGTTTTTTAAACAACTTATTCCAGAATAAAAATAAAGAACAGATTAGTCAAGGAAACCAGTATATATCTTTCCAAATACAGGCCAAGGCACATTTTATAACTTTTTAAATATATTTTTTGTGAGGTTAGCTGTGAAAAGGGCCCATAGTCCTGGGCCTACAAGGTAATTTAATTCCAACTCTATAAAGTACCAGCTTCAGGACTGTAAAAAAAGTTTCTGAAACTATCCATGTTTAAGGCACTGCACAATGAAGAATGATAGAACACCAAGTATAAGAGTTGTTTGGTTGATTGACTCAACATAGGCAAATCATTTTGAATACTACCTGACCTATTGTAAGCCTTCAAGTTTATGTAAGATATTGCTCTTATTATTGATTTAAATACTTTCAGTGATAATGACAAGATCTTGCTAATTCCAAATTGGAGAGGTTTTCATTTGACTTTAACACTTAATTTCAAATAGATAGAGTGCAAAATTATACAACCTGTTAGTTTAAGAAAACTGAGATGTTTATGAAGAATATAAAATCAAGCTTATAAGGTTTAACTATTGTTAGTCATGTGAAAGATATCATGTTCATTCAAATAACCACTTGAAATTAATGGTATGCTTTATAAACTGCCTTCACACCCTAAACTAGAAACATCTTTCTGAACCCTGCTTCAAAGAAACATCAGTTAATTGTGACAAAAGAGAAATGGAAAAATCCCAACAAGAGTATTAAAATGTAATTAGACTGTAAGAGTAGCACATATGCCTGACTCTTTAGTGATATGAATAATGAAATAGGTTTAGGAGATTAACAGGACGGTATAAAGCAGGCAGGATAAAACTAGAATCCAGTGAGCAGCTGATGTTATTTTAATGTCAATCAGGGCAAACAGAAATAGTGAGTCATCTTTTTTATTGTGTGGTCTTAAAGATTAAATGTTGGGCTTCAGTTACCCATGTAACAGACTCATGTCAGCCCATATGATGTCCTAAATCATGTCCCTCATGGAATTCACAAAATTCCTCTGGTCCACTTTAAGTGTTTGGAACAGTTTGATGTATAGGTTATAGATCCTTCTAAGCCTTGATTAAAATACCTAGTCATTCTGTCCTTCCTGATGTCCTTATGTCCATCTAGAAGCAATCTTTTCCTTATCTAAATTCTTATAACATTAATATCCATGAAAATCTGTATGCCTTTTATTATCATCCTCTAGAGAATGATGTATCAGTGTTTGTAACCATAAAGACACTAGTCCCTGCAACATTTAAGAGGAATGAGGAATGATGAACTAAGTTAACTCACTGGCATGGCATCCCACCCAAACACTATTGAGCCTTAACTTTCTCCCAGAAAAACCTCAAAGTATCTTGAATCCCTCGGTCCTGAATCATTGTGGTACCAAAAAAGCACTACTAATTATGGAAAACAGGTGGTCCGCTTTTCTTTTTATCACATTTCCTTTTTTGTTTACTTGGTTCTTTTTTTAGTCACTTCATTTCATTTTATTTCTTCTTAGTGTTCCAAACTTCATTGTTTATGCACCACACCCAGTGCTCCATGCAATATGTGCGCTCCATAATACCCACCACCAGGCTCACACAATCCCAACCTCCATCCCCTCCAAATCCCTCCATTTGTTCTCAGAGTCCACAGTCTCTCATGGTTTGTCCTCCCCTCTGATTTCCCCCAAGTCACTTCTCCTCTCCATCTCCCAATGTCTTCTGTCTTATTCCTTATGCTCCACAAATAAGTGAAACCATATGATAATTGATTCTTTCTGCTTGACTTATTTCACTCAGCATAATCTCTTCCAGTCCTGCCCATGTTGATACAAAATTTGGGTATTCATCCTTTCTGATGGAGGCATTTTATATATGGACCATATCTTCTTTATCCATTCACTCATTGAAGGGCATCTTGGTTCTTTCCCTGGTTTGGTGACTGTGGCCATTGCTGCTATGAACATTTTGATCACATTTTTTAACATTACAGAAAGCACAGTCATAATAAGTCATATATTTCCCTAGTGTATTACAAAATGTAAAACATTTTGCTTCAGTATTTACTGGTAGTCAGTCTACCCTCATAGCCTCAGAAACCATAATAATTGCCAATGTATATTAAAAACTTGCTATCCTGTCATGTGCCAAACACAGTTCTGTGTTCTTTTCGTGGATTATCTGGTCACTTCAAATTCACACCCTTGAGGTTAGAACCTCTATTTTCACTTCCTGCCTCCTTTGAGAGATGGAGAAGCTGAGCCTCAGAAGGGTGAAGCAGCTTACCACAGGTCATACACTTCCAAGGCAGGAGTGACAGAATTTGAACCCACGTGGTACGACTCCTGAGCCTGCAGTCTTCACTGTCGGAAGGAAGGAAGAAAGGAAGGATGGAAGGAAGAAAAGAAGGAAAGGAGGGGCTAATTTGGGAGCAAACTGAGCATCAGCCTCTATCCTCAAGATCTTTTCTCCCTCTGCTAACTAAGCTTATGTTACTAGGTCTCTTTATGGTCAGTTTTTATTCCATTGGATATCATCCAAAGTACTCAGAAATTGCAAACAGATATATCGTTAACGACTGTCCATCTTTCATCTACACTTCCAAAAATTTATGGCTTATACGAGTCTAAATTAAAGGCTGGCAAAAAGTTTATATGAATGACGAAATCAGAAATATTTTAGTATTTCAGTTCATATAGTCTTTGTGGAAATTACTCAGCTCTATAGTTGTAGTACAGATAATATGTAAAAGCAGGGTTTGGCCTAGCATGAGGATGAGTGAAGTGTGAAGTACTTGTGACAGAATTTAAGGAGACACTCATTTTCAAGGTTATTTGAATACAAGACCCTGCAAGTGAGTTCCCATTTAAATTTGGGGCCTTGAGGGCCTTAGTTGCCTCATAGTAATACCTTTCTTGAGTACAGGAATGCTGTAATTGTATTTCAATAGAACTAGTCACAGAGAAGAAGTACCCAAGATTAGAGGCTTCTTTCTATCTTGGAGAATAATAGAGAAGGAGGGGGAGACAATATAGTATTTGGGCCTCAGGAAAAAAATAATAATTGAGGGGCGCCTGGGTGGCTCAGTGGGTTAAGCCGCTGCCTTCGGCTCAGGTCATGATCTCAGGGTCCTGGGATCGAGTCCCACATTGGGCTCTCTGCTCAGTGGGGGGCCTGCTTCCCTTCCTCTCTCTCTGCCTGCCTCTCTGCCTACTTGTGATCTCTCTCTGTCAAATAAATAAATAAAATCTTTAAAAAAAATAATAATAATAATAATTGAAGAGGAGAGAGTGTGGATTTCTAAAAAGGAGTGGATTAGGGGAAATTGTGGCAACAGCTTTGGATAAAATAACCAGCACAGAGATAAAAATTATAATCAAGACTGCAGGCAGACAGAGTTGAGTTGCTTTTCTATACATATATATATATATATATTTGGGGGGAGGGGAGCATACTTAAACTAGGCATTTATACCTAAACCTGCATTTGGTCTACCCCAGGACTGACACATTGCCACATATTTGTAATATTTAGGAGAAGTCTTACAAAGAATTTGTGAACTAGTTTCTCTCATGCAATGAGAACACAAGATGAATAAAATACATTGAGGCATTTTTGACACCCAAAAGGTGATCACATGTCATTGGTGGTGTCCATCATTAGTAGCTATAGGAGACAATGTTATACAAAGGCAGTGAAGGTAGAAAATATTTTCTCGGTTGTCAACACATAAGGGAAGACAAAATAAAATGAAAGAAATGGTAGATAATGTAAAGCATTGAACATTAATTATATGTACTAGTTGTATGTTATCACTATGTTATCACGTATGTGGAAACCTCTCAAAAATTCCCAGAACTAATAGAGGGATGGATCATCAGAAGACTTATTTCCTGGGGCACCTGCATAGCTCAGTGGGTTAAGCCTCAGCCTTAGGCTCAGGTCTTGATCTTAGGGTCCTGGAATCGAGCCCCATGTTGGGTTCTCTGCTGGCGGGGAGTCTGCTTCCCCCTCTCTTTATGCCTGCCTCTCTGCCTACTTGTGATTTCTCTCTGTCAAATAAATAAATAAAATATTTTTTAAAAAGATGATTTTTTTCAGCATCCGAGATCAAGAACCAGGAACTGTAGGTTTCATATGATGATCAAAATATTCATGTAAAACCATTTTTTGTACATTATTGGTAAGTGTCAAGTATTTTTAAACTATATGAAATAAAAGAAAAAAAACTTCTCTGAAACCTCATATAGTACAATGTAAAAAATGACAAATTGAAAATATTAAATTTTATTTTCAATACATTTCACTTACCCTCCATTTTCCATCCCAAAGTGGCATCAGTGCATACTTATAAGACTGATGCATTATTTTAGTCATTTGGCTATTAAGAACATGAGGAAAATACTCAAAACTATGAATTCTAGGAAATATTTTGGAGTCTTACACACTGAGTTCTGCATTACCTACAATAGCTCAAGATGAAAATTACAAGTAGGTAAAAGTTTCCAAAAATAGGGATTCTCAGTAAATCTTTATAGTTTGAATAGGCAGAAAAATTAAATCTCATTTTCTGTAATTAACAAATAAGTTGTTAAAGTTGTGCCACTGGGAACTACTTTATATTCTAAACAGTATAGCAAATTCTGAGGGAAAATAATCAGAAGAAAATGTCCATAATGTAACCGGGACGTACCTTATTATACTAATCGGCTCTAATAAAGAAACATAATTCTTTTCTTCAGTACATCTGAACAATAATTTTCATAGCCATGCTATAACTGGATATTGGAATCACTAGATTCGAGATGCTAGAGAGCAAAACAGAGTTTTCCAGTGTAGTTAAAAAATATATATTTGAAATTAAATATATAAGGCATGAAAATAGTCTTATGCATTGTGTGTGTTTTAATTCTCCATTAAAAAAATTAGTTAGAATCTAGTTTACCTTGGGGTCTCTCATCTAAAACCTTAATTAGAACTTTAATGTCTTAAAAGACATTTATTTATTTATTTATTTATTTATTTATTTATTTATGAGAAAGTGGTAGCAGGGGTAGGGACTGTGAATGAGGGTTAGTGGGATTGAGGGGTGATAAGAACAGAGCAGAGGGAAAGGGACAAGCAGACTTCCTGCTGAGTGAGGAGCCTGACAGGGGCTCAATCTTGAAACCTTAAGATTCTGACCTGAGCTGAAATCAAGAGTCAGATGCTCAACATACTGAGCCACCCAGGATCCTCTGACCTAAAAGGTAACTCTAAGTGAATCATGTAAGCAATCTGATTAATGTCCATTAGCTGAACCCTGCTGAATTTGCAGAATAGCTCTCATTGCATCGTGTCAGGAATAAGAAATCGAGTGATCAAAAAGTCATCTCATAAAAAGAAAAATGCAGAGGTAAGATGGACTTTGATGTCACCTAGAAATGTGTTTTTATTTTCTTTCTCCTTTAGAGTTGACTTTTTCACCCTCGGAAAGCACATCCCTTCTTTTTCAAATTACATTTTGCATTGTCTGCCATTTCAGCAGTTGATTAGGTTTCATGTCACTCCTTGGCTGGCAGGGATCGGGTCAAAAACTGGTTCATCACATGCCCAGCACACACTGTGCTTTCTTTCTTTTTTATTTACAATGGTTTGTATATTGTGAGGAAACTCAGGTGACCCTACAAAGAATAAGATGACCATTTCTCTTATTAAATTAAAGAGAAAATCTTGGTTGCATAGCTAAGGGATTTTGGAAAGTATATTACAAATTTGTATTCTTGTTCTTTCTAATAAGCTTAAAATAACCAGTCTCTTTCATAGTTCTCCTTTTTGCCCTTACTTCTCTACTTACTTAACTGGTATAAATGTATAGTGTTGGCAAACTTAAATTGGGTCATATCCCATAGGAACTCAAGTTCAGAACCTCTTTTTTTCTTTTATATCATCTATGTTTTATGATGGGCATAAGAGAATTGATGAATGTGTCCCATCCTGGGATGAGAGGTTAGCACAATACAATCTCTCTCTCTCTTTCTCTCTTTTTTTTTTATCACCTATGTCTTAGAATTATAGCAAAAAGTAGGATACATACCATATTTACTTGAAAAATCTGACAGCTTTTAAAATCTGGTAATACATTTAAAAGAGAGTTATAAGGTTTTTTAAGTGCAAAATAACAACAAATTCTAGCAACGGTCTCATTAAATAATGTTGCCCCAAGGCATCGACTCTTTAACTCTATTGAACTGTCATTTCTCTGACAAAGTCAGTTGGCCGACTACACAACATGAGTCATAGAACCCCAGCCCTGAGGTTTATAAGCCAATCTAAACAGGCATTACCTATCCAGAATGGGTTTTGTAGTTTGATGATAAGCAAGTAGATGAAGTACAGATCTATAATTGACTCTCTATCCATCCTGATCTTAGATCTCCACAGGCTTTCCCATTCCAGTTTGTTTTACTTTGGAAAAAAAACCCCACAATTTCCTTTTTTTTTTTTCTTTCAGAAACCCTTTAGGATTCAATGAATCAAAATATTTTGTGGGACTGAAAATTCAGTGAGTCAACAGTATTTTGGGGATATCAAGTATGCAAGAGAATGTGTACACAAATAAATAGAGGCAAGAAACTTGAAGAAGAGATTCTTACAACTGTTTAACTGTTATCTGAGTACAGAAATTAACGAATTTTAGCTTTTGTTCTATGGAAAATTCAATTCCACATCTACCTGAGGTTGATTTATTCATTCAGTATATATTTACTGACCACATATTTGATGAAAACAAGGGATTTTAAAAGGAACAAAACCAGCTTATTATTATTTCTGTTTCAGGAAGCTTATGCCCTTCAACAAATAAAATATTAATCAAATGACAAAATAAAAACTATGATGAGTTTTATAAAAGAAAGTAACCTGTGACATGAGAGTCACTGAGTTTCACCTAATTGATGAATAAGGCAATTTGGTAGAGAAAGTGATATTTGAGTTGAAATATAAAACACAAATAAAAATTCAAAGGATGCATGAGATGTAGAGGAAAAGAACATTCACTGGGCAGAAGGGACAGCATAAAATAAGAAAGGACAAGGCACATGCAAGAAAGTGAAAGAAGGCTAGTGTCAATGTTAAGGAGTGAAGGTATTGCAGAAGTAGGGGACACACCTGCACATTCTTTGGGCAATGTTTACATCTTCCTCTTCATATCAAAATCAATTTAAAAAAAAACACCAAGTTTTGTAAATATGGATGAGTCTAATAGAGCAGGAGATGGGGATTGATACAAATAGCATTGTCTATGGAATGATTAATTTGGCTATACAAATAACAATTTTGTGGAGGGGGTGTTAGGAGATTAATTGTATAGTCAGGACAAAAAGTAAATCTTTATTGTACAAGATGGGGACAGATGAGATCTAAGGGATTAGTTCTGAAAACTTATTTGGGATATAAAATGGAGAGAATTTGATGAGAGATTACAAGTAGCTGTCACAGAAAAACATGATTTCCAGGTTTTTGACTTGTGGAAATTGTTGTACATCCATGTTAGTCAATTAATATTAAAGATTCTGGGGGAAAACATAACAGTGCTAGAATATTGGGCTGTGGCAAGGGGCAGAGAAAGGACAAGAGACAAAAGAATCCGATCCCTAAAAAAAAATTGGATGTTAATAAAGTGATACTATGTAGCACTCCCTAAACTTCTTTAACATATATCCCATATGAAATACGTTATTATCTATATCTCTAATAAAAAATAAATAATAGTGGGGTGCTTTGGTGGCTCAGTCAGTTAAATGTCTGATATCAGCTCAGATCATGATCCCAGGGCCCCAGGATCAAGCCCTGAATCAGGCTCCCTGCTCAGTGGGGAGTCTGCTTCTCCCTCTCCTTTCCCCCACTGGTGCTTGCTTGCTCTCTCTCCCAAATAAATAAACACAAGCTTTAAATAAATAAATAAATAAATAAATAAATAAATAAATATTAAAGTCTGATGTGATTACACAGTCAAACTTAGAATGTAGAGATGGTAGTCTTAAATTTAATTGTTAATAATATGCAGCTGCATCTGGATTTTGAGAGTAGGATGCTAAGACTGTGAATAAAGTAGCCACTCCCAACCAATGCTACCTTGTGTATGTGTACAGAGGGATCTTGGCTCCAGCCATTTAACATATATGTCTTCCAAGTGTGGAAATCTGACAATAATTTTAACATATCATTTAGAATAAAGTAAACCAATGGAATGTCTCAGAACTTTTGAGCCCTTGAAGTACTTTAACAGTATTTTTTTTTTTTTTTACTGGTTGTTTCCCAAGCATCTAAGCATGGACATCATCAGCTGTCATCTAGAATACTGAAATTATTTTCTAGCCAGTCTCCAATATCTAATTTGTGCTTCTTGCAAACACTGTCTCTTCTAACCTACAATTTATTTTTTTGAAAACACAAATCTCTCCCCTACTTAAAACTCATCAAAGGGTGCCCAGGTGGCTCAGCTGGTTAAGTGACTGCATTTGGCTCAGGTCATGATCCCAGAGTCCGGCCCCACATCAGGCTCCTTGCCCAGCAAGGAGCTTGCTTCTTCTTCTCCCTTTACCTGCTACTCTACCTTATTGTGCTCTCTTTGTGCCAAATAAATAAATACAAATACTTCAAAAAAAAAAAAAAACTTTCAAGGCCTCTCATTGCTCTTAAGGTAATGATCCAAATCATTCTCTGGACGATTTTGCTATAGTCCTGATGTAACTATTCATACTCTTTCACTTTCAGAATTGTAGCTATCTATCTAGCTATCTAGCTAGCTATCTCACATGTTTCTTTCTTTTTCAGAATGCTTGTATATATTTTATCTTCTATATTCTATCTCCTTTTTTTTTTCTTTTTTAAGATTTTTTTTATTTGACAGACAGAGATCACAAGTAGGCAGAGAGGCAGGCAGAGAGAGGAGGAAGCAGGCTCCCTGCTAAACAGAGAGCCCGATGTGGGGCTTGATCCCAGGACCCTGAGATCATGATCTGAGCCGAAGGCAGAGGCCCTAACCCACTGAGCCACCCAGGCACCCCTTCTATATTCTATTTTCTGATACCTGTTTCTTCTGATGGCTTACTTTTGTGAAATTTGAAACTACTTCACTTTTAAATATTAAGTCAATAATGATATTTTAAATAAAACAATGTATAGCAAACTTCTTTGACTAGCCACATATTCCCTGTATAGCATAACAAACACCATATAAGATAAAATCTGGTGCTGGACTAAATCAGATACCTCCAATATGATTTCCCATAGTTCTCAGTATGAAACTTACGTTTAAATACTAAATCACATAAATTGCCTTTTAATGAGTTTTTCTCTGGCAGAATATAAACCCCATGAGATCAGAACTAGCTATCTTATTTAATATTCATCTTTCTTAGTAGAATGCTAATTCTTTGAGGATGGGAATTATAATATTTCTTTTTCACTACAGTTTCTTCAACAGTCTGGTGTTTCTGACAGGTGGAAGGCTCTCAGTGAATATTTGCTGAAAGAAAAAATGAAGATAGAATCAAGGAGAGAATGAGACACTCAGTGTCTCAAATTGGGAAATGTGAGTTTCATTCTCAGTCAGGAAAATTGGTGATCTTATTTTTCCTTCTGGTAACACAAAATGATAGAATGATTTACCAGGAAGTTCTCTAAGTATGACACAATGGTGCAAAATAGGCAAGTTTTGCTGATGTAATTTTCAAGAGAAAGCCCAACAGAGCCAGAGTTGATGTTCAACAATGTGGTGCCAAGGAAACTTTCAGATAAACATCAGTTGAAGAATGATATACCCATCAGGTAAGGGAAACCCATTCTACCAACAGACATCATTGACACTGATACAATTAATAAAAGGCATTATTGAATAGAGGTGAAGTCCCCTCTAATTTGTGGTTCATTGAGCAATCAGAATCAGGGAGGGACATGTTCTTACTCAAAGTTTTATGCCTACCCCATTTCTCCAGTCTTAGCCACAGTTGATATTTCATTTTTTCCAATTGGCATACAATGATAACTTACTTTTTGCAAATGTGTTTGTGTGAGTTTGAATCAATAAAATCATTTTCCACCTAGAAATTGGTGTAATTGAAGAAGTAACATCTCTTGATGTGGGCTCTAAGACAAGATATAACACATATGAAAGGAGTATGATATCTCTTTAAAACTGTTAAATACTTAAAAGTATTCACCTTTCAGAAATATATAACCTAAATATAAAGCCGTTTTCCTTATATATAACAAACCATTTTGATCAGCTCTTCAATATTCTGATATGTATTTTGAGTTGCTTCAAAAAATATATTCTCAGCATCATCTATAATTCAGGTCTGCAGTTCACATCAGTCACCTAGGAGTATAAACTAACTCATAGGTAGCAAAATTAAATATTTGTGGTTAAAAAAAATGAGCTTATGAAGCTATACACACATATACACACACACATGCATGCACACACATGATGAGGTAAATAAAAATCTTTTGTAGTTTCTTTAAATTACAATATTTAAATTACAATATTTAAAAAATATATACAATTCTTCAAGATATAAAATATTATTTTATTTGAAATGTAGAAATTCCTTATTGCTCTAACAAAGTTTGTATTTTTGTGAAAGATACATGATTTTTGAAAGATATGAATATGTTTTAACCTTCTGGGGATAAAATGGACAGTAAAAATAAAATAGAAGCAACCAAAAGGCATCGTAATGCTTATCTTTGGTAAAACTCAGACCAAAAAATTTGGTCTGGGAGAAAATTTTAAAATCAGGAATGTTTATATTCACTAATATTTAGCTTTTAGCCAGTTCTTCCTTCTTTAAATACTTGAGAAACTTATCCACTTTGGTAGCTTCGAATGTACTTCTTTAGGGAAACTATATATTAAATTTAGATATTTGGGGCATTAAAATATAAATCTCTTCCCTGATCATTATGTCCAAGTGCCAGCTGATGATACTCACTGGGATTCTTTGCTTTCATCTTAGTGTAGCATATCTTATTCATCACCTCCCCCTCATTCAGACTTTTCTATTTCTATTAATGTAATAACCACTAAGGTCAAAATATTACTTGTTATAATTTCTCTTTTTCACTGACTTTACCCCCATGGCTGATAAATGTGTAATGTTAGATGTCCTTTATATGTAACACCCTTTGAAGCAGAGCAAATTGCAAGTAAGTAAAAAAGCAAATAAATTTACCAACAAATAAAAACAAAATTCATTGTTTCATCTAAATAAACATGAATCAAACCTTTTTAATAAATGTTTTCTTGATTAATTCTTCATAGGGTCTCAAATTCATCACTTTCAACCATGTCACACTTGCTTCCGTCTAATGTGGACCATAATAACTTGATTTAACTCAAGTTAAATCCTCCTCTCCTTTCTAAATAAACCACATTCTCCACCACTAGGGATATGTTCATCTTATCAAACAACAACACAAAAAGAACAAAGCAATCAAACAAAAGAAACAAGAAAGAAAACAAAGCAACATGAAACAACAACAACAACAACAACAAAGAAAGTTTATTCTGGCCTCTATAAAGTGGTCAGCCAGTTAGCATCTTGCTAACTTTAACCCTCAATTCTACTTTTGGTTCAACTTTGTACTGCAGTCATACTTGGAGTTCAACAACTAACTGTGCTCTTAGGTCTTCATACCTACTGTTCACTCTCCCAGGAACAGTATCTTGTGCCTCTCAACCATCAACATGCTAAGTAATACTCATCCTTTAATTTGCAAGTTAGAGAGAGATTTCTCTTCACATCCTCCTAGAAAGGTACTGATTCATTTAGTACCCCTCCATATGTCAGTACACTTATTTTGCAATTTTTTTTTTGCTCTTATTCAATATAGTTAAAGTAACTAAAGGTGCTGGTTAATGTATTTATCTCACTATTGCATTACACAAATATGCTAAATTCATGCCTCAAACTATATTCAGTGACAGAGGTTTTCCAGCTTGATGTTCTACTAACTAATTTTCTGCTAAAGCTTTTTACATGATTCAGACTCTTCTATCTGACCTTCATGCCTTATATGGACTATAGAAAAAGATTTACTATTAACATTTATTGTTACTACTTGAGCACTCACAAATCAAATCTATATTGGGACTCAATCATGTTATCTTTAGCTGGAATTGTGCTGTTAATCACAATAATATAGTGATCTATAATGTTATTCAGACTGTACTTTCAATATTGAATTTTACTTATAGTTTCAGGTGGATGTGTGAATGTCTTCAAATAAACTGCAACCACTTTGAGCCAAAATACTGGGACATATTAAATAAGTATTTAATACCTATTAAATAGGTATACTTTTGTATATATTTTTGTATTTAATGCCTATTAAATAGTAAACTTTTGTGATACTGTTTTGGTATCTCAATCAAACCTGCATACGTGCATTTTGTTTAGTATATGATCAATATAATTTCTTCATTTTCAACATTTTAAATATATTTTTTAAAGTTAATGTTAACCATGTAATTCTCAAAGAAATGAGAACAGACTTAAAAAAGAAAATTAGAAAAAGGAAGAAGAGACAGAGGAGGAGGAAAAAGGCAATGTGAAAAAAAAAGAGGAAAAGAAAACAGATAAGATGAGAGAAAAGAAAACCTAACATTTGGAAGGCATAATGAAATCAGAGCCTCAAGAATATGATATCACTGCTTCTTCCAAATCAGACCAATTTTGTCCCATTATATGAGACTCTACTACTCACAATTAGATAGAGAAAAAATGAGTTTTTGATCATTAGTTTTTGGATATCACTGAATTGAATACAATTTTAATAAAGAAGTATAGCAAAGACCATACAATAAAGTTATTGCATATGAAAAGTAATGAAGGAAATGGGAAGATTTGCTTTGTTATAGAGTTGGTTTTAAATATTGGAAGGGAATACACTAAGGTTCACCAAGATATTTAACTAAGGGAAAATGGAACACTCAGAGGAAGTGAATTTTACTTTTATATAAGTAACAAGTTTTCAACAAAAAAAAAAGTTGTTTAAAATAATATGTACTGGCATGGAATGCAAAACAAATTGAGTCATTGACATATCCATTCATTTATCAATTCACATTTATGGATTATCAAATGATAAACAGGCATCATAAGAAAAATGAAAAGAAAAATGAATAGCTCTGACCCTCCAGAAACCTATAGTTTAATGGGAGATATGACCACATTAAAAAAAAGATTATTTGAAAGTTAGAATTAAATATGAGTGCAGGGGACGCCTGAGTGGCTCAGTTGGTTAAGCAGCTGCCTTCGGCTCAGGTCATGATCCCAGCGTCCTGGGATCGAGTCCCACATCGGGCTCCTTGCTCAGCAGGGAGCCTGCTTCTCCCTCTGCATCTGCCTGCCATTCTGTCTGCCTGTGCTCGCTCTCTCCCCATCTCTCTCTCTCTGATAAATAAATAAAATCTTTAAAAAAAAAAGAGTCTATAAATATGAGTGCAGGAAAGTATGCATGCTCACTTTGTAGCCAGATGGCTTGATGTCAATTTCCAGCTTAACCACCTGTTTGCCTTTGGGGAAGTTAAAAAATTCCTATGAGTTTTTATGTCTCATCTGTATCACTGGAATAACAAAGTTCATTATAAAATAAAGTGATGAAAGTTTAATGTGTTTTGCACAGAAATGGAGAGAGAGAAAGCAAAAATTGTACCATTTTTTTTAGATAATCACTGAACTGAATCTTGAACGAGGAAGAAATTTAGCAAAACATAAAACTAATTATTTTAATTTATTTTATTTTATTTTTTAAGACCATTTTAGACAGAGGAAGTAGCATGGGCAAAGTCATTGAGAAATGAGGGCTCACACTGCATTGTGAAATAGAGCATATTAATTTATCAGAAAACCATGGAAAAAAGCATCCATACATCTAACCTAGATGTAGCATTTTGTAACAGTGTTATGTATACAAAATGAAGTTTTCACAACTACAGGCCACAACTCAGGTAAGTTGCATGGGAACATAGAAGAGTTTTCTCTTATATGGTTAATGCATAGTTTAACTAAAAATATCAATTGTATGTTCACTTTGAAAAGCAACAGTTGTAAAAGGATAACCATGAGATGCTTGGTGTCTTCAAGAACTCTTAAATATGAAATGGTCCTTCGTATGAATACTGCGTGTATTGATATATGGTCACTAAATAATTACTTTTCAGGATTAGGACAATCAGTGTAACTTCAACAATGCAAATTTAAAACAAACCAATTAAAGGATTTTCCTGTACAATGAACAATATAATTGAGAGATTCTGTTTTGTTAAGCTAACAATCACTACAATAATAGCCACTCTTTCCTGTAACTATGTAATTATTTAATGATATTTAATTGCATGTGTCTATACATGTGTATGTATATGAATGACAATCATAAGTCACTATAAAAATAATCTGATACATATTTTACTTCAAAATTGGCATAGAGTATAAGTATCATGAATTCAGATCTTCTTTACTCGGTTCACTGCTTTTTTCTTATCATTTTAATCAGATTCTTAATTTTGGCAAGTGCCAAGAAATATTTGCTGAATGAACAACTCAATTATGTAAAGAGGCTCCATCCTATAATTTGCCATGATTCTGATCCAGGATGACAATCACCACATTCTTATCAATGCAGAATTAATATGCAAATGATGTCCTATGTTCAGCTTAACTTCTTGTTGCATTTGGGAAATTAGTGGAAGATAAACTTTCCTACATTAAATTTATAGGAATTTCATAAAATATCAATTTTAGGTGATAAGCAGAAATTATTTTTGAACCCACAGGATATTTTTAAAATATTTGAACATAACATTTTCTCTTGTAAATTGCGGTAAATCTGAAGAAGAAGGGATGAATTGAGTCTTGCAGGTCAAAGGAAGTACTGTGACCAAATGACAGAATAATAAATATGAGTGGAGTTCTGCATTGTACAATACCATAGTCTGATTTAAGAAATGAACTGTTGATTCAGTGGCAGTTTTCTATCTTAAGTGGTATTCCTTTGATAAGTATCTAAGTTGAATAGATTTTATTTTGCACTGCTATCTCCTGACCCTTGCAGAACTTTTGATTACAATCATTGCACCATAGAATTACAGACTCAGTGAACATGTATTTCCAGCCTATGGCCTGAATATTTTTATTTTATTGTTGTGTTTATTAGCAAATCAAAATGCTGATAAGAAGAATATAGTCTGAGAAAATTCCTGTGAGTTGTTAGAAGTGTTCCAAGGTACATGGGAAAATAGAGAAAGTCATAAAAACTGAGACAATATTTTTCTTTCTTACACCATTGGAGACATGTACACAAAAAGTTTAATGCAAAACTGTTTGTAGATATTAACTACTTTTTCTATCTTGTTGCATATTTCTAATTTTTTTAAAAGGAATGAAATAAAAAGTTCACAATCAGAATGACACACAGACACACACACACACACACACACACACACACACACACACTGTTCTTGTAGAAAAAGGAAAAGCCCAGACCTGAACTGGGATCTGAGAATCCATGAGTGACTGCTGAATTGTGCCACGGTGGGCTTTTGTCTGCATCATGGTAAACAGCATTCCTCTGATAGGCAAAATTAAGAACCAAGAAATAATAGTGCAAAGAGTCAAATGATGGCTTGTGAGTAGGGACAGCCATTGGTATGGATTCAATCTGAAACAAAATATCTACAAATGAAGATAATAAAAAAGAGTGAGCAGATGCAGAAGGGTAAGCAGGAGATGAATCCAAGAAAGAGTTGTGTAGGTACTGGAAAGCTGTGGGAGAACATTCCCATCCCCCCCGCCGGAGTGCTCATGATTTACCTATGTTCTACCAGAAGATATTCTAGTTCTATGAAACCCCACAGAGAAACAAAAAATAAAGCTTATCCATAAATGAGAGAAAATACTATCTTCCCCAAACCCAGTGAGGCAAAAAGAGAGTGGAATCATTTCATCTATCGAAAAAAGTTGAAGTAAAAATGCTTAAAATGCAAAAAGATACCGCCAGTTTCATGCCCAACATTGTTTGCCTTCTCTTAAGACATCATAAACATTAGCTTCTGTGATCTCTGTTAGGTTGACTCTCTTGTGTATTAACTCAGGAGCAAACATTGCTTCTTCATGTGAAATTGAGATAAATTCTCTTTTGCTATCTTCTTTTCCAGTGGCAGAGTGGGAGTACACTGGGACATATCCTGCCTGACCCTGGCCCCTCCACTTGAAAGGAAAAAAAGATGATAGTGAGATTGGCCAAGAATGAAGGCCTCGGGAATTCTCCTGAATTTCTCTGTAGGCCTCAAGTTAGCCACAAGACGTTTCTCTGTGGTTGAATTCCATGTAGGTATTGTTTGGCTGAGACAGTCCCCACTGCCTGGTGGGTATATCTTGCAGGTTATATACCACATAGATGGTCATTTTGTTCAGGCCAAGACCATGAGCACATTTAGGGTTATCCTGAGTTAGCAGAGGTTGTAGCATGTGTGGGCTTCAGGACAAGTCTGATTCATCCCTCAGCAATGTAATGGAGCATCTGGCTTCCTAAGCTCTCTGTGGCACTGGCACAGGCCTGGCTGAGGCCACTTCTGCAGTCATGATGGAAACCCCCCCTGTCCTGGGCAGTTCACCCCATCCTTGGCCCTGCAAGCTAAGACCCAAGGTTCCTCCCACCTCATTGGCTGGGACCAGGTCACATGACCATGAATGAACCAATACCTGGAGCCAGGGAGTGGAGCCATGGAGGTTGGCACATGTTGTAATGACTTTTCTAATGGCTGTGGTGGCAAGATCTTATGGGATGCATCTGTTAATAAAACGAATATTAATTTCTAATAGTAAGTGGGTCCAAGGTGCTGGCTTAGCACCTAGCACCTCAGTCGCAGAACCTCAGTACTGATGTACTTCTCTGCAGAGACAATGACTGAGGAGCAAAGTGGATGGAAACTGGCCCAGAGTGCACAATGGAAGTGTGTGTGTTTAGGGGGTTGGGGATAATAGCTCTGGGCAAGCTATAGCTCCAACTTACCTAGGTTCAAGAAGGTGCAGGGAATCCGTGGTGTTTCACCATCCATCATTTTGCAGATGGAGAATATGCCTTTGCATAGAGTCTGGCAAGACTTGTTCCAAGTCTTCTCTAGTTGGTACGGAAGTCGGGAAGACAGTTTCCTCCATCTGCTGAGATAGGCATGAGAGGCTGAGTGCTCTCAAGAAAGTGTCTGGCTTTCTGTGAGCCTGCAAACAGGCCTGCTGAGGACAGTTCACAGTTTAGTTCTGAGGAGGGAGTGGTGCCATGTGTGATCCCAGGAAGAGGACAGACCTGGAGTCCGCTGTAGAGCTACTTCATGGGAGTGGGGGTGATCTGCAGCATCCACCCCATGGGATGTCTGTCCTTTATTGAGTTCTGGGTATGGTTTCTGTGACTGTGTCCTAATGGCTGGGATTTCCAAGGAGCAGGATTTTTTGGCTTTACATTAAGAGTTGGTCCACCCGGACTGGGCAAGGCCCATTCTGCTGCTGAGAACTGTGTCTCAGTGGTTGGAGTGTGTATTACAGGCCTAGAGGTCAATGGTGGGGTGGTTACAGTGGTCAGTAGACTACTGTTACTGATGATTTTTGTAAGTGAAATCTATAGGATGATATGTTAGATCTTATGGTTAGGGATCTACATTAGGTGCCCATAAATGGTGCTTTTTCTGAATTTCATATTTGGTGTCTTTTTACTACTTCTAATAGCCCTTTTTGTACTTGGTATTCCAAGAAGCAATGCATTACAACGTTGCCTGCATTGCGTGGATGGGAATTTGAGCATGAAAAGGTTGTCAGTGCTTCCACAAATTGTCCACTGGAACAGCCAAAAAATAAAATTTTATTTTTGACACTAAGTAGGAAATATCCTGCTGTGATTCTTAATTTAAACCAGGGGAGGGGTCCTCTTTTGGTACTGGTAATGAGTACCATAGGCCTTCCTAGGGAACATTATCAGATTCTACTGGAAACTTGGTCTTTGTTTTTGTGGAAGAATCAGGAGTCAACCAGTTATTTGTGTCCTGTCTCATTTTCCATGATGGTTCCACAATAGCTGGTTTCACACCTCTACCATTGTGAAATCCCAACTTTGGCACCAACTTGCCCTTCTCTATCAAGGGCAGAGAGCCAAGTTTGAGCCAAGACAACAGCCGCTTCTGGGTGACTGGGAGACTCTAGGATCAGAATGCTGTTGGTAGGGAGTTACTGGGATCCTAAATTCCAAACCAGCTCCTGACACCCAAATGAAATACATTTCTTTTTTTTTTTTTTAAAGATTCTATTTATTTGACAGACAAGAGATCACAAGTAGGCAGAGAGGCAGGCAGAGAGAAAGATGGGGAAGCAGGCTCCCCACCAAGCAGAGAGCCTGATGAAGGGCTCGATTCCAGGACCCTGAGAACATGACCTGAGCCCAAGGCAGAGGCTTAACACACGGAGCCACCCAGGCGCCCCCCAGATGAAATACATTTCTGACTTAGAAACTTCAGATAGAATTTTTTTGTCCATGATGACAACTGAAGAAAATGTGTCATCCCTAAACCTAACCTTAACCCCTAACAACGCTGAAACCTAAGCTGACCTTAAAGCCCAAACTAGAACCCTGAATCCCAAACTAAAATGGAACCCAAAGCCTGTACCTGAGCCCTGGATCCAAGCCCTGAACCACGAACCCATACCCTAAACCAGACCTCCAAGTCATGAACCCTAAACCCAAATCTCAGCATGAAGCCAAACCCCAAATTTGACCTTGAACTTTATCCCATAAGCCCTGAGTCCTAAAGCATAAATCATAAACTTAAAGCCCTAAACTATAACTCTATTCCTTTGTCCTTCACTCAAAATCCTCACCCTAACACTAAACCCAAAGCCTGATCTAGAACTATGACTAAAACCTGAACCTGAACCCAAATTCAAACCCTTCACCACACTTTGCTTATGCACTTGCCATTGATGGATATTTGCAGTTTCTACCTTTTGAGTCTTGTGAACATTGTTTGGGTTGGGGGCTAGGGTTAGGGTCTTGGATTAGGGTAGGGTCCAGGCTTGAGACCAAGTTGAGGTCAGAGTGTGGGTCTGCATCAGGGCCAAGTTCAGTGCCACTGTTTGGGTCAAGGACTGTTGTAATTCCACATTGTTTCCAATTCATTGTTCCTTAGCTATTTTGGGGGAAGTTGGGGGATATTGGGCTCCATGTAGCTTGAATTTCTGGAATGAAATGGTGTCAGCTGGACCCCGGGAGGGAGCAGGACCTTCCACTGAAGGGTGAGCTCCCACAGTCCTGCACTGCCTTCCACCGCCTGCAGAGGGCGCCAGACCCCAGCTCCCGCCCTGAGCCCAGGCTGCACAGCCACAGCTGGGACCAGAGCCCCGCCTCTTCAGGACCTACTGTGGAGACTTCTGGAGAATGTGGGGCGCCTCCCACCCTGACAGGACAAGCTGAGGAGGGTGTGGCTCTGCAGCCACACTGACCGGACCCGTTGTGGAGGACGCGCCCACACTGGCAGCAGTCCAACCTCCTAAGGACCAGACGCTGGAGGAGGTGAGGAGAAGCCACCTGAGTAAACTGTCAAGCGGTTCGTGGTCTCAGGACCCCACAGAGGAAGGGCGCCCTGTGTAGACACAGGGGCTTCCATCGTTTTGTGTGAGGAGACGTGGCCTCCTGCTGTGCTGTGCGCGGGGCTGTGGGGTCCCCCCTTTCTGGACTCGGGTGCTCCTTGGTCTTCGACTGTGTCTGTGTGCTCGCAGAAACGGTTCCGGGGGCTCCTCAGATGGTCTGCAGCCAGGGAGCGTCCGCCTGCCTCGATGCTTGTGCTCCCCCCTCCTCAGCCCTGCCGGGTCCTTCCCGTGTCCACACCCACTCCGGGCTGGCGCCAATTCCGGAAGTTTGGGAGCCAGAGTGAGGACTCTAGATGGTTTTGGGGAGAGTAGGTATTTTCCCAGTGTGGGTTCTTCCCTGAGCACAGTGCCTCCCCATCTCCGTGTGTCCCCCTCCCTGTCTGTCGTCATTGTTGTAGGGCTGTCAGAGGACAGGTCTTTCACCTTCTTGGTTCAGGGGCCTCCCGGGTATCTTGCTGTCTTGGATGAAGGTCTAAATGAGATTTTTCTCCATAATCTCTTTCTGATGGTTCCTTCCGAGCACGTAGGAGTGCCACTAATTTGTGCATATTGATTTTGTTCCTTGCAAGTTCTTGAATTTAATAGTTCGATTTGCCTTAAACTCAATCTGCCAGTTATTTGACCAGCAGCATGGGTTTATTTGGGAAGAGCAGAGAATGGCAGTCTGGGCTGAGCAAGCTACGGTCCCATCACAGGCAAGTGCAAGAAACAAAGGAGAGGAACATTATTTCATTGAGGAGGAAGAAGTTGGGGAGGGTGCTTGGAAGGAAAGTCCCCTGGAGAAAGGCAGGGTGATGGAGAATTCTCACCAGCTGAGCTGCAAAGCTCCTACAAAAAGTCAGGAGATGAACCTCCAGCTTCCCCTGTGGGGCCTGGAATGGGTGAGTCTCTCCTGTGGGGGATTGCAATGTGGGGTCTGTAATGGGCACTGAGCACCAGGCGCCCCCTTCCAGCCTCCCCTTCTGGCATCCCCAGTCCACTTTACTGGGGCTTCCCTTCCTGCTTTTGCACAGTTCTAACCAGCTTGTGGTGGAACGTTGTGGAAAATTGAAATTCCAAATCCACTGCTTCTACTGCACCTGAAATACAGGGGCCCATGACTTAATCCTCCCATGAGTCTCTTGATAACATGTGTCCTCTCCATTTTGGGTGACCTGGATCTGGGAGGGCTTGGCCTCCATCCCAAAGTCTGATGTCCTCTCTGCTTCCGTGTCATCGTGCTAACATGGATGTTTGGAAGAGTCATTTCCTCTGCGGTGATTTCAAAGTGCAGTCAGCTTGTTATAGCAGCTCAAATACGTGCTGTCTCCACACTCAGATTCCCCAGCCGTCATTTTTTGACCACGTTTGCCACTTCATACGGGATGCTTGTGTGTTTGACCCCACACAAGGACAATGTCCTGCAGAACCACCACATAACCTGAAATGAGGAGATCATTACAGAACTCATCCAAGGGTTAGTGTTAGGGACCAGGGACATGGCGGGACTGACCTGAAGACCCCATGGAGAGCTGTCTGGGTGGCTGAGTTGACAGTGTAGGTGAGGGTGGCTCTGGCTTTGTGTCCAGGAGTCAGCTCTGTGTGGGTGTGTCCTCAGCTGGGCATGCAGATTTTTGCTCCTCTGAATCCTTTCCGGAGTTCCAAATGGCACAGTTTCCTTCTGGGCGGCAGGCTGAGTCCTCTGGGATTGCCCAGGTGTCCCCAAATTGTAGGGCATCTACTGCAAGGCCTTTGGGGTCAGAATCCTGAGGACCAAACCAAAGGTTATGGTTATGGCCCACCACATGGCAGGCCCGATCTGCCAGCACTCTGTCCATCTTTCGGGGGGAGGGGCAGTCGAGGGATTGGTTCAGAGTGAGTGTCAAGCTCCAGGTTTGCATCCAGGGGCCTGCTGAATATGGGGGTGTCCAGAGGTAGGAATGCAGATTTCAGTTCCTCTGAATCCTTTCTGGAGTTCCAAATGGCATGGTTTCTTTCGGGGTGGCAGGGTGAGTCCTATGGTGTTCCTCACTGTCCCCAATCTCTGAGGCTTTGGAACCAGGCCGTTGGGGACAGACCTCTCAGGATAGAATCTAGGCTTAAGAGTTTGTGCCTATGGGCATGGCTGCACTGATCTGAAAGCACTGTGGTGAGGATCACAGGGGTCTGAGTTGAGAGCATGGTTCAGGATCAGTATCAACGTCTGGGTTTGTGTCCAGGGGACCGCTGAATGTGTGGGTGGTGTCATATGTCCAAGACGATTTCCCCTACTCTGAATCCTTTCCAGCATTCCAAATAGCCTGGTTTCCTTCTGGGTGACAAGCTGAAAACTCTGGGATTTCTCAAGTCTTGCCCTTGCCCTTGCAGAATCCTGAGGGACAACCTACTAACTGCAAAAGAGCAAAAATTCATCAGGATTCAGAGAGTGGAAATCCATTTGTACTGGAAAAGAAAGAAGCAGGCTTGCTGTGAATCCAGCAGGGAGGACAGGCAGAGATAAAGACTGCTGTATAAGTCGCGGAAACTATTGTTTTTTAAGGGTCATGCTGTCTCTGTAAAATGCAATGAGGACTCTCTCTTGGGGAACTCCTGCTTTCCTACCAGTGACGCCCCCAGATTCTGCTTTGCTAGTCCCATGGATTCCTGGGGATACCCAGTTGATAAGCTACGCTGTCCTCATGACAACACTTGCTAATGGACTGAATGTTTGTGTCTTGTCCCAATTCAGATGTTGAAGCCCTGACCCTCAAGGAGTGCCATCAGGAGGTATGGGCTTTGAGAGGTGATGAGGTCATGAGATTGGAACCCTTGTGAATGAGATAAAAGCACTTCTGAGAAAAGACCTGAGAGATTGTTCTGCCAGCTGTCATCCATGCAAGGCTACAACGGAAATATGAGCATCTATAGAAGATGAAGCAGTCTCTTGCTAGATGTCAGATCTCCCAGGATCTTGCTTTTGGACTTCTCAGCCTCTAGAACTGCAAGGAATAGTACATGTTTTGCTGTTTCAGCCACCCAGTCTGTCATCATTTTTTGCAGCAGCCTGAACTGAATAAGGCAGAGCCCAAGTCCTGGTTAATCCCTGCTTCTACTCATTTCCCCTCAGAAAGAGCTTCTAATCCAGAACTGACCTCTGCTTTCCATACACGTGCTTCAGACTCCTTCTGTGAGAGCCCAGACTTTGTAAAAGACTCCTCCCTCATGGCAACCAGCATTCTGTGACTCCTGAGGAATGTCCTCCGTGACTGTATTAAGTCAATCAATCTGATTTTGATTCTGGAGTCCCAGGATCAAGGACTGCACCAGGCTCCCAGCTTCATGGGGAGTCCGCTTCTCCCTCTGACCTTCTCCCCTCTCATGCTCTCTCTCTCACTCTCTCTTTCTCTCCAATAAATAAATAAAAATCTTTTAAAAATCTGATTTTAACAGACCATAAGCTTGTTCTTGCTGGTCTTTGGAAGATTAGGCATTAGCCCTTCTGAGAAAGTTTTGAATGGCTGCTTCATGAAGGGGTAAACTGTGTCCCCAAAGTCTCTTTCTGCTGCCTTCTAATCACAGATGCTGAGACAAATCCTCCCAGGTGCTGGTTTTTCAAAGCACTTAATGCTTTGGCTTTGAAGTTCCTCCCTTGACAATTCTGCTTTAATCAGTTTGTTATAAAAGAGCCAATTGGTGGTGGATGCAAAGTGCACTGATAAAGTTAATATCAGGGAACAATTTTTTGAGTGTCAAGCATGTGCATGTGTGTGCACACACATATCCATGTGCTAAGCATTATGGTAAATGTGTGACAAGAACTAAAACATCAAAAAGTCAGGATACCCCATTAGCTGATATTTTTATTATTCCTACATCCTAAACTATGAAAAACAGGGTCAGAGAATAAGAAGTGGCAAAAAGAATCAAGATTTGAGGCAGTTCGATTTCACAGCCAGCCTTGATCAATAGGCATGTACACCTGTGTCTAGTTTCAGCTCTGTGTAACCTTGACATAACCTTGGATAAGCCATTTATCTCTCAAGTTCAGGTTCTTGGTCCAAAGAGGGAAGGGGCACAGGTTGAGTACCTCCAGTGGGCCTTCCTGGCAGGCTTGTTCATCCAAGCATTCTTGTTTCAGTTTGAGTAATTGAATTCAGCCTTTGTTTTACCGAAGGCCAAGCTTGTCCAGTGTGTCCATGCCACCAGCCAACAGCATTTGTCCATGCCATGTAACAACTGAGCAACATTCATAGGAATGGGGGGAGGAAAAGGTGTCCACAGGTGTTGACAGATGTTCTGCATGGAGGGACAGGAGCTGGGGCCATCACCTGCTGTTTCTAGTGGCCTTCTCTGTCGAGTTAAAATAAATGGCAATTATTTGCAATGACAGGGATGAAAGTAGAGGGTATTATGCCAAGCGAAATAAGTCAGTCAGAGAAAGACAATTATCATATGATCTCACTCATATGTGGAGTTTAAGAAACCAAACAGAATCATAGGGGAGGAAAGGAAAAAAATAAAACAAGATGAAGTCAAAGAGGGAGACAAACCAGAAGAGACTTAAAAAAAAAAAGATTTTTATTTACTTATTTGACAAACAGAGATCACAAGTAGGCAGAGAGGCAGGAAGAGAGAGAGGAGGACGCAGACTCCCCAGGGAGCAGAGAGCATGATGTGGGGCTCGATCTCAGGACCCTGAGATCATAACCTGAGTTAAAGGCAGAGGGTTTAACACACTGAGCCAGCGAAGTACCCCTCAGAAGAGACTCTTAATCACAGGAAACAAACTGAGGGTTCTTGGAGGGGAGGGGGATGGGTGGATGGGGTAACTGGGTGATGGACATTAAGGAAGGCATGTGATACAGTGAGCACTGGGTGTTATAAAAGACTGATGAATCACTAACCTGTATGTCTGAAAATAGTATTATATGTTAATTAATTGTATTTAGATTAAAATTTTCTTTAAAAATAATTTTAAAACAAAATAAGTAACAATCAAATAATGATCAGAGTTATCCAGCAGGGAGTATCAGATCTAGATATCAATTAAATTTAAGGGGCTTGCCGAAGTTTAGGAGAGTCACACTAGGTCATTTTCCAGTGTGGGGAAGTCTTCAGGGGCAGTTCCAAAGACAAAGATTATTAATAATTCTCCTTCCCCCATTCCTCCAAGAGCCAAAGATGTTTCCTCCACTCACCCACTGGCCCTGTATATAGGTGTTGCTTTCTCTCTACCAATCACAAAATCAGTGAGTAGCTATAACTTCACCTTTTCCAATATCCCCCTACCCCCGACCTTTTGTCTTTAATGGCCATGGGCAACAGGGACAAAGACATTTTTTAAAAACTTACAGAGATCTATTATGCTCTACTACCTTGGCCAACATGGGCCACTGCAAAGGGATTCTGCGAACTGTGTACTCAGATGAATGGTCATTATCTTCAAAACGGCAGGGGCAGTGATAGACACAGGAACCAAAAAAGCAAGAGTTAATGGACCATCAGAATAATGGAGTACCAACACTTTTTTGTCCTTGGCTTGAATCCTCAAGGTCCAGTGTCTCAACAGAATTTTCATTTTGGTCTCATTTGACTCACTTGTTCACCCCTGGGCCAGTTGGCAGTTATACTGAGAACTGGAAATTTTCCTTAGAAGAGAAAAAGAGTATTTGTCAAGTAAACCAAGGACATGTCCATTATAGGAAGTTAGGCCTTTTGTCATGGTACTCCATTAGCACCCTCCTGACTGTTTAAGAAAAAAAAAATTGTGATACCCATTAAAGACAGTAAGGAAAATTTTATTCAAGGGATGCTACTATGATGGGATTTTATTTTATAGTATGGGAGAGAAATCTGGCTCAGCTTAGACAAATGGAGATTTACAATTAAAGAGCATGGTGGGGGTCACTGAATGTAAAATTAAGATGAACATCAAGGGTAAGGATGAAGGGATTCTGGCTAAACCATCTGGACAGTAATATTGTTGAAGGAAGGCTAGGGCCATAAACTATTGAGAGCAGGGGATAAGGAATTTTTTAAAAGACTTATTAATACATTTTAGAGAGAGGGAGCAGAGGTAGGGGTAGAGGGGGAGGGAAAGAGAATTTTAATCAGACTCTTCACTGAGCATAGAGCCTGAGGTGAGGCTTAATCTCAGGACCGTGAGATTATGACCAGAGCAGAAACCAAGAGTCAAACGTTCAACCAGCTGCACCAACCAGGTGCCCTGGGAATAAGGGATTTGATCAGATATTAATCGTTATAGATACTGAAGCACCTGGGTGGCTCAGTTGGTTAAATCTCTGGCTTTGGCTTAGGTCATGATCTGATCCCAGGATCAAGCCTGGCATTGGGCTTGCTGCTCAGTGGGGAGTCTGGTTCTCTCTCTCCCTCTGCTACTCCCCCTGCTCAGGCTCTCTCTCTCTGTCAAAATAAATAAATCTTAAAAAAAAAAGAGTGGTAAGGTACCAGGGGTGAGAGATAAGAAATTTGATCAGATATCAAGAGTAGGATAGGAGATTGCTGAAAAATTGACTAAGCAGATTTCTTGCTAAAACTGGGCTAAGTGGGCGGAGCCTGAGGTCAAGGCTGGACAGAAAGAGGACTCAGAGGAACTTGACTCAAGTCTGGTCAAGGAGAAAATCTTCATCATCCATGACCATTGTATTTTCTGCAGTCACACATTTTACTAATTCTTTTATCAGACATTCAGTGAACGAGAAACATGAACACAGCAGCAATAATATAACAAATGTAAGCGCTCTAGCAGAGACAAAGGCAGTATAGGAATCCACCTCATCAGATTTAGAATATGCATGACTCCATGACTGAATTACTACCACTGCTTGACTTTACTGTTAAGATTAAGATGTAGTACAGAGGATCAGAGGGAAGGAAGGGAAAACTGAATGGGAGTCATCAGAAAGGGAGACAAACCATGAGGCACCTTTAACTATAGGAAAAAAACTGAGGGTTTCTGGGGGGGAGGGGAGTGGGAGACACGGAGTAACTGGGTAATAGGCATTAAGGAGGACACGTGATGTGATGAGCACCAAGTGTTATCCACAACTGATGAGTTACTAAATTCTCTGAAACCAATGATGTACTATCTAATGGCTAATTGAATTTAAATATCTAAAAAAGACACTTAAAAAAATATGTAGCATAACTCACAATATCCTTTGAGTGGAAGAATGTGCGGACTTTCCACACCTCTGCCGTCCAAGTCCCATGGCTAGTAGCCACATGTGGCTCATGACCACTTAAAAGGTGGCCAGTTCAAATGGAGAAATGCTGTAAAAGCAGAATAAACACTGGCTTTCAAAGACATATTGTAACCAAAGGTTAGAAAGTATTGCCACCCTCACATCGCAAACATCGCATGACTTCTACAGCTAATGAGAGTGGGACCCAAGATGGGAGAGGTCAACCTGAAAGTCCATGATGTCAGAAAGAACATGGGGAAGAAAGAGTCACAATCCTGGAGTGGGTGGGCTGAGGACAGTCAGAATGCCTTTTTTTTTTTTTTTTTTTTTTTGGTGATTCTGTATATGTACAAGGAGAATTCACTGGAGATGACATCTGTATGCCTCACATTTTCAAGGGAAAATTATGAAAATGCATATAGACCCACAGCTATAGTTTAATTATGTTTGAAATGTATTCAGAACTAATCCAGTCAGTAAATTGCATATTTTCACATTTAGCTTCTCAATTTTCTCTTCGGCCCCTCCCATTCTTGAAATCCCAACACAAATCCCATCTCTTGCCTAAGGACCATAAACTACCTCACTATCAAAGGCTACAGTTCATTAATTCATTTGATTCATTCAAAGCAACCTAATCTTGAGTGATGTCTTAGGCACTCTTCTAGGGACTGGTGACACGGTGAACAAAATAGGTAAAGATCTCACTTTCATGGAGCCTATCTGGTATTTAGGGGAAAATCTTTCCTTATCACCATAAAAAGACTTATTATGGATGTTGCTTAGAATTTCAGTTTTTTTTTTCTTGACAGTATCTCAGGTGATCATCTTTGAGGTGGTTCTCCTGAAAATACCTTTGGGGGATACTGACTAGACTTTCTGAGTCAGACACTTTCCTAAAGACAGGGGTCACAGGAAAAGTGACAACTGTCACTCTTGCAGTAAGAACAGGGATCACAATGCTTGAAACAGAGATATGCTGCTCAGCTGTCAGAAAGTCCATAAGGCTCCAAATGTGTGTGGCCAACTAATGGAACCTGTAACTCAGAGGTTATCATCCTGAGAGCAATGGGAAATCCCTCTAGTTAAGGACTCTCCTTGACGGAAGCTTGACAATGGCCTTGATTTACTTACTATGATGTTTAGGTAATTATACACATTAAGAAAAGTGCACAAGGCACTTACATTTCCATGATACCATCAAAGATATTGTTGTTTTATTAAAATGTTACATCTAGAGCTGTAACGTATAGAGTAATTAAGTCAATTACTATGTGGTACAGGTGAGACTATTGTAACAGCCATACTTCCATAAAAAAGAACAATTTTTGTGGTTTCTGATCTAGGTATCAGCCAGTGAATAATTCTGTATCAGTGTCCAGTTACCGGGCTAAACATGTATTCTATTTATACTTCTGAGCGTAAGCTGAATTGTGATCACTGAGCCAGCTGTGTTTTAGTAACTACTCATTTACCCAACATAACAGATATAAGAAGGTAAAAGGCTTCTAAGGAGACTGGTTACTTATATTTTGAACCACCTTTTGGCAGGTATAACTTGCAACTTGTGCTTAGTGGTAAGATTTCTGATATTTACTTTCTCCTTCCTTTGGCAAGTCAAGTTAGTTAAAAAGTAATTAGAGTTGAGTCCATTGTTTTTCTTAAATGTTTACAGAGATATAGAACTCTCAAGTTTCTTTACTAGACAGGATTAGATCACATTAGTGATAAAGATCAGAATGATTTACATTGCTAAAACGAGAACTTCCTGTCAGTTTGGAGAAAGCTCATTTTTATAACCAACATATTGGCTGGGCTAGAGATTAATGAGTGCTATGGGTGGGGTGATGAAAGTGATATATTCAATGACCTGTGGAATTTGTTCTGTAATTTCCCCACTCCTCTGGTCAGCAGAGTGTCTTCTTCAGTACCCAGCACTGCCCATAACTGCATTCAGAAAATCACTCTACAAAAATGGTTATTTGTTTTGCCTTTTTTTATAATTTTTTAAAACATTTGATTTATTTACTTGACAGAGAGAGAGAATGAGAGCACAATCAGGGGGAGCAGCAGAGGGAGGGGGAGAAGCAAGCTTCCTGCTTGGTGGGATTGCACAAGGGCTGAAAAAGACAGAATGGGAAGGGGACAAGGAGAATAGTGGGTTCCAGCTTCTTGGAAACAGAGCCCACATCTATTTCTATGTTTATCTCACTGCTCTAAACCCAGGTCACAGCACAATGCCTGCAGCAGAGTCATGGAAGTGCTCCAGAACTGATAATTATTGCTATTTATACTACTAAAATTCCTCCACAAAGGGCCAAGTGTCATAGCTTCTCCCAGTTCCCCACACTGAACGCAGTGAAGAATCAAACTATCGGGTTAAGGATGTTGAGAAGCGTTTAACAGGACCCAGATCACAGGAGCCATATTGTATTGCAGGACCAGGGGTCTTACCAGTGACTAGGTATTCACTCCTCTTGAGAGGCTAGCTCCTTGGATCTCCCTCTTCAATCCTCTGAACCCATGTCTGGCATCAGAAACAAAAGTAAACATAACGTATCGCCCTCGTTTATTTTTTACTATTACTTGTTACAGAGGAAGAGAGAGATCACAAGCAAGGAGAGCAGCAGGCAGAGGGAAGGCAGGCCCCCCACTAGAGCCTGGTATGGGATCCAATCCCAGGACCCTGGGATCATGACCTGAACCAAAGGTAGATGCTTAACTGAGTAAGCTACCCAGGCATCCCTTATTGTCCTTCTTTAAAACTGAATGTATTCTCTCTCCCTCTATCTTTGTCCCCACTCTGTCACTCATACTCACACAATCACAGAGTCACAGACAATAGCAAGATATTTCCCATTCTAATTTGCTAAGGCACTATGAGCTTAAGCTCAACAGAATCACTTTGCCAGCTGCTGCTCTACCGTGCCCTGATCCATTCTCTATCCCCAAGCTCGATCTGTAACTCAAGTGTCATGGTGGTGGCTCTTTCTGCCCTCCCTCCACAAGGCTGTCATCAGCACACTCTTCCCCGTGGCTCCACTCCCCGGCACTGGCTGCCTTTGGTCTACTGGTATGCCCTCTCCTAGAGCTTTTCCACTCTCCCTGAGGGGAAGACAACCCTTACTTCTCCCCTGTGGCTGTCACGTGTCAACTATATATTGTGACGATCAGCCCAATTAAGAGATTGGGAACTAAAAGACCGGCTTCTGCTTATGGATAAAACTAACTCTGGGGCTTGGGACACATGACAGCAGCACATGGTGGTAGGCAGCACTCTGAGAGATACTCCCTCCAGAATCACCCCTGGCTGGAAGTAGTGGTTGGCCAAGGCCTCCCAAATATCTTCCCTTCAGAGTTGCACTTGCATCAAACTCAAAACTGTGGCACATACGGGACTTTCTTGTCGGCCTCTAGCTCTAATGACCTATTGGACTTCAGAGGTGCTTTTTTATACCCACTTACCTTATAACATCCACGTGTGACACCTCTAGAATTCTCTCCATGGTTTTTCTCCTGTACTAATTGTTATGGACTGAATTGTGTCCCCACAAAAGTCATATGTAGAATTCCTAATCTCCAGTGTGACTGCATCTGGAGATAGGGCCTACCTAGAAGGAGGTACTGAAGGCTTGGTGAGGTCACGGGAGTCCTAATCTGCTAGGACTGGTGTCCTCATAAGGGGGAAACACATGAAAGCACTCCCCCTACCTCCCCTCTGGGGGCCCACAGAGAAGAGGTCATCTGAGGGCACAGTTGAAAAGATAGTGATCTATAGACCAACAAGAAAAGGCTCACTGGAGACCAACCTTGCTGGCACCTTGATCTGGAACTTCTGGCCTCCAGATCTGTGAGAAAATACATTTCTGTCATTTAAGCCCCCCAGCCTGTGTTTGGTATAGCAACCTGAGTAGACAAAAATATACTGATAAAGCCTTCTTTCAAGCTTGGGAGAAACTTTCTATACACTGTGCTCCATGCTTTTGGGTCTAACACTTCTCTCCATAGCCATTGCTAATATTTGAGCCAGAGAAGTCATAAATACTAGCAATGTTGGAATTGGATAGGGGATCAATAACCATCTAACTCAGTATCCCCAGTTATGAAGAATTAACACACAGACACACACACACACACACACACACACACACACTACAAACATGGTTATCCCACTTAATTACATTGGTGATTTCTTGATACCCAAGCCCACATGCCAGCTCCCCTTCAGAGTACTAACCTCACTATCTCCCTGTGACCTACCCATCCCTAGGACCTTATAACTCAACTCCTGCCAAGCTAACAACAAAAGTTTATGATTCAGTTCCTATCTCTCCTGCTTTATTCATGACCTCTTAAAGTCTAGTGACCCATCCTCCTCTTCTTTCTAAAAAACAAAACAAAACAAAACAAAACAAAACAAAACAAAACAAAACCCACTGCTTCCTGGGAACCTTTCAGATTTTTTTTTTAATTTTTTTAAATTTTTTATTTCTTTTCAGTGTAACAGTATCCAGTGTTTTTGCACCACACCCAGTACTCCATGCAATACGTGCCCTCCCCAATACCCACCACGTCGCTCCCTCTACCTCCCCCCCACCCCTTCTAAATCCTCAGATTGTTTTGCAGAGTCCATAGTCTCATGTTTCACCTCCCCTTCCAATTTCCCTCAACTCCCTTCTCCTCTCCATCTCCCCTTGTCCTCCATGCTATTTGTTATGCTCCACAAATAAGGGAAACCCTATGATCATTGACTCTCTCTGCTTGACTTATTTCACTCAGCATAATCTCTTACAGTCCCGTCCATGTTGCTACAAAAGTTGGGTATTCATGCTTCTTTCAGATGTTTTTGACCTCTATAATCTACTGAAGGATAACAATGTACCAGAACACTTGAGTGACCATTAATGCCTATTGGTCACATCGTGTATGCTACGTAGGACCCTATTCTGTGTTCTTAACAATCATGGCTTCGACTCGTAGCTGAAGGTGGACTTTAACTGGAGTCTATTGTGCAAATACCTGAAGCAGGAAGTCCCCTGCCCAGTGAATGAGGCATGCAGACTTCCAGAGGTCTTGAGGTCCTCTCTTCAAATATACACATTCACTTTGAGCAATCAGTATTCCCACCCAAACGAGAGACAAAAGAAAAAAAAAGTAAAAAAAGAAAAGTAGAAGAGAGAGAGAGAGAGAGACAGTAAATAAAGGGAAGATGAAAAATAAGGTTCAGCCCAGATGGGCCCCAAGGTAAGATTTATGAAGTAGACAAACAAAAAGAGATAAAAAGACTGATACAAGTATATGACAAGAGAAAAAAAAATACCATATATATATATATATATATATATATATATATATATATATATGCAAATAAAGAAAGAACCTCGTCAAAAAGAACCACAAGTGTAAAATTTATATGCTATCAGGACAAACACAAAAAACACAGAAACACTGGTGGAAGAAGATGGGAGAGTTCTTATAAATTCTCAGTGTATGCGAGGAAGGTTGTTTTGATTCTTCCTGGATGTATCTTGATATCTTTGTTAAAGGACTCAACTTTCCTAAGATAAAGGGGATTAAAAATTGGTTTACCTATAGGGGTAGTATTGATTGGGGAAAGGGGATTACTTTGAAGTTTAACTCTATATGAATATTAGAGGATAAAATTAAAAAGGAATAAACTAAACTAAACTAAAATTTTAAAAAAGGAATTCAAAAAATAAAAATGCAAAAGAAAAACATAGGTGTATGTATCAAAAAGTTAGGTTAGAAAGGTATTATGGAATTTGAGGTACTGTACAACTCGTTGTGATGTTAAATAGGTTAAAAAAATTACCTATGTGTAAAAAAAAAAAAAAAATGAACCGGAATAGTGGGAACAAGTTAACAATACAAGTTTTCCTAAGAAGTAGTGGTTTTTCTCTTGAGGTCCTTTTTTTTCTTTCTTTCTTGGTCTGTTTTCTGGGGGAGGGGCCTGCCACGTGGGTTGTCAGGCAATGATGTTTCCTGAGTTAAGTCCTCCCACCCCCCTCAAGGGGTTGAGCTCTGAGGAAACTGTTTTTTTTTTTTTTTTCAGGCTTTTGTTCTCTGGCGGTTTTTATTAATCTTGTTCACTTTTTTTTTCCTCTCACCTTGACCACCTTTGATGGTTTTTGTAGTTTTAGAGGAAAACAAACCACACCCTGATCTCCCTCTCAGAGAGAAGCCTCGTCTGGGTGCAGAGCCTAAATAAGTTCCCCCTTGGCCACCGGCAGAGCAGGTTCCAAGTTGCAGACCCTGAGGGCGCAGGATCTTTTGCTTGTACCCAAAGCCAAGGCAGTGGCAGCTGTCTGGGAGCTCCCAACTGCCAGAGAGTTTCCAAGCAGCGATCTCACACTGAGATTTTGCCGCTGGCCCAGGCTGGGAGTGCCCGGCTTGCACGCACCTCTTTCAGATGCGGCACGCCTCTCGGCCACTGAGAACGGGGTGCTGGTCCGTAAACACCAGGCTGAGCTTTTGCGCACCTCTGTCAGGGGAGAGTTTGGGGTGCGCGGCTTAGGCTTTGAAACAATGGCGCAGGTCAAAGAGTGCCAGCTGGGCCTTTGTAACTCAGGGGAGCATGAGGGACGTGTGTGCATATCTCAAGCTTTGTGGTAGGGCTCGCACGTTCTGTGGACCGGCGTGGCTCCCATCCCCTCACAGGAACTAGAACCCACGCATTCTTGGGCGCGCTGGCGGCTTAGGGACCAAGAGCTGGTTTCTCCGCTGCACTCTCTCTGCCTCAGCGCCAGGGGAGACTTTCCTGAGACCGGGGACTTAAACCCCTGTCCCTAGCTGCCCCGATTCCCACAATCCCCCCCCCCCCCCCCCGCGATCCTTTGCTTTTTGGAATGCTTTCAACCAGTCTCCAAGTTAATGCTGGTCCCCAGACGCAGTGCACTCTCGCTCGTATTGGGGTATTACTTTCCAACCGGTCACCTCTGGTGGCTCCCTCCCCCTTTTGTTTATCTTCCGATATCAGTCCACCGCCATTCCGATTTCGCTTTACCTGCCCACTGGCGTCTTCTGCCCCTATAGAGATCCAGATGTGTGTAATTCTAATCTCAGGCGGATTTCATGGGTGATCGGAGTTCTTTGGTAGTTAATATGCTCACTTTGGGGTACTGGCTGAAAAGGCGCCTCCCCCTAGTCCCCCGCCATCTTGTCCCCCCCCCACACACATTCACTTTGAACAGTCGTACCCTCCCCAAAGGAAAAGATGACCATCCAAAATCAGCTTGTGGCCTCAGAGAGTTGCTGCTAGATTGCAGGCAGTGTTAGCGTCCTCCAGTTTGTTGGCCCCTCGGTGCTAGAAATCCCCATTTCTATACACAAGCTTCCTCTCAAAATTCTAACCAATTAATGGAGGCAACTGGGTAATTTTCTATCGACATAACAAAAGTCCAAGGCTATGTATTTAGAAACAAACAATTTTGTCCTCTATTGGGTTTGCTATTTTAGTAGAATTATGTGTAAGAGAGGCAGTTAGAAAGAGCTTTTGATGTACAAATTTAAATTTGAACTTATTCTAATTTTGAACTTTATTCTCTTCCCTCTCCCTGGGGAATTTCTTTCATGTCCTTTTAAAAAAAAAATTTATTTATATATTTGACAGAGAGACACTGCAAGAGAGGGAACAGAAGCAGAAAGAGTGGGAGAGGGAGAAGCAGGCTTCCCACCAAACAGGGAGCCCGATGTGGGTCTCAATCTCAGGACCATGGGATTATAACCTGAGCCTAAGACAGATGCTTAACAACTGAGCCACTCAGGCACCACTTCTTTCATGTTCTTAATAAAACTGAGAGTTTTTGTATAGAAGATGGATGGTCACCATGATTCTATAGTGCCTTGCTTGACCAAGATATAAAAGTATACAAGCATCAGCTTTCAAAGGATTATGTCCAGCAAATTCTTATGTTTACCATAATGTTAATTTTTAAAATTTACTTGTTTTTTTTTAAAGATTTTATTTATTTATCAGAGAGAGAGAGAGCGAGCACAGGCAGACAGAATGGCAGGCAGAGTCAGAGGGAGAAGTAGGCTCCCTGCCGAGCAAGGAGCCCGATGTGGGACTCGATCCCAGGACGCTGGGATCATGACCTGAGCCGAAGGCAGCTGCTCAACCAACTGAGCCACCCAGGCGTCCCCTAAAATTTACTTGTTTAAATGCAGTACAAAAAAACAGATGTTTGTCATTTTTGTAGCAAATTATTACTGGTTTTTCATTCATCTTTTAGAGTCCTGAAGATGTTTGGTTTCCCTTGAAGTACTGAAAAGAAGATACTAAAATTATTTGGGGGTGACTGGGTTGTTCAGTCAGTTGAGTGGCTGCCTTCAGCTCAGGTCATAATCCCAGGATCCTGGGATCGAGTCCATCTTCAGTCTCTCTGCTCAGCAGAGAGCCTGCTTGTAACTCTCCCTTTGCCTGAAGCTCTGCCTACTTGTGCTCTCTCTGTCAAATAAATAAATAAAATCTTTTTAAAAAACTGGAAGGGCTTCTCAGTCACTCTTTCCTACTATCCCCATTTGTACATAAGGAAAGGCAGTGCAAACCTGGAGGGAGGAGCCCAGAATGAAAATGAAAGAAAGAAAATGAAAAAAGATTTTAATCTGTAAGATTAACAGTTTGAATTCACAGTAAAGTAAAAGAAAATCCACACTTTATTTAGTAAAGAAGATTCCTCCTGACCAGTCATCATCCATTCTGCTACTCTCTTCTGGAGACACCCTCATAGACACACCCAGAAATAATTTTAGTAATTTTTTTATGATACCCATACACATTATAACACTTTTTTTATTTATCTTATACATTCAAAGTTTTCAGTTATGCTTTATGCATAAAAGCAGAACTTTGGTACCACCATCATTTAATCATGGCACTATTCCTATAGATAACTGTTCCTACGCGCTTAAAAAAATAAAAAAAAAAACTTTTATTTAAGTAATCTCTATGCCCCACATGGGGCTCAAACTCACGATCCCATAATCGAGAGTCACAAGCTCCTCCAACAGAGCCAGCCGGGGGCCCACCTATATACTCTCTTTAATAAGAAACCTGACACTCATCAAAGTTAAGTACTTGCCCCAAATTCTGGGGCAAGAGCCTTGGAATTAACCTTGAGACCAAGCACTTAACCATTAAACTACCTCCTCCCAGCACAAAGGAAGTTTGATATTACTCACTTACTTATTGGTGTTATATTCAGTTTGGAGTTTGTTGTTTCCCAAGCAGTTCATTATAGGCTGTCCTCTTGTATTTATGAACCGAATTCATTGTCAAACTTTTTTCTTCATAACTATTTAGAGAAATGGGCAAAGTTGTTCTTTCACATTCCTATTTTGTTGTCAAGGAAGCTGATGCCCAGGGTGGGAGGAATGAGGCAGAAATCTTAATCCTGAGTCCTTTGATGAGGAAATTCAGTGAAAAGTAATGTTTTTGACATAGGAAACAGACTTGCTCATGAGTCTAGCAGTTGATGTGTATATAGTACACAAGGTATTCAATTCATTTGCTCTATACATTTATTAAATTTGATAAATATGTTGCTTCTTATCCTGAGGGATTTTTTTTACCAGAAAGCACCAGACAGTGAACATTTGATCAGTACTGCTAAATCCACACCCATAATCTGCCTGTTCTTCAGATCAGCAGCTTCCAATCAAATTTAATTGTCAAATAAAATTCATGTGATACTTTCAGGTTCATTTCACTACAAATAAATTTCAATAAGTGTTAAAAAAAAAAAAGAAAAGAAAATGAAAGGGAAACAGGCTGAGAGACTAGAACCAAAGCTTCACCAAAGTATAGCCTTCCAAGAAGTAGAAAATGGGATGTTTGCTTCCAGCTTGGAGAGTATGGGAGCTTGGGTAAAAGAAACAAGCAAAATCCCGATGATTACGAGGCTCTGGAGGAATGGGGTGGGGTACCCAGGTGACCAGTAGGTTACAAACCCAGATTATACCCATTTTCATTAAAAAGAAAAAAAAATACCCTGCAGTTCATCCTCTTCATGCCCCTCCCTCCTGCAAAGAGAGTACAAAGCAGTGACTCTCGAGGTACATAAAAATGAGTGAGACATAAACCAACAATCACAAATGTTTCAGAAAAATCAAGCCATGGAAAAAAAGAACAGCTTTAATATGTTTTATCCTTTCTTTCAAGAGAGAATATGCACCTAAGGGGGGAAAAAAGTGTTAGACATTAACATCAATGTAATTAAATTAATCATATGGATAAGCCAGAATATCTTATCATGAAATGAGAGCAGGCAGTTATAAAAATAATTAACCGATATCTTGGAAATACAAATAGCAACAGCAGTAAAAAGAAACCTTTCAAAGAGATGGGTTGAATATCAGAATGAGCACTTCTTAAAACCAAACCAGAGAGAAGGAATATCAAGCTAAGGAATTCTCTAAGAAGGCAACCCAAGGAAGAAAAAGAAAAAAACCTCTGAGTGAAAGGTAAGGAATTACAGAAGACAGACCTAAAAGTTCCAGTTGAAGTCTACAGACATCCCATTGGTTTGTTAGCCTTCCTGCTTATCTTCTCAGCCAAAAGTAAAGCACCTCAGCGCCGTTGGACTTTTTCCCAGTTATTGTTGGCTTCTGGCTTAGAGGCTCAAGTGCTGGTTTGGGCCCCGGTTTTCCCCCAGGATTCCCCTACCAGCACCTGTGACTTTTTCAGACAGCCTCCTCAGGAAGCCCAGGACAACCAGCAGCTTCAGCGCTACCCAGTCCCTAGCACTGCACCTCCTAAGCTAACACTTCGTTACACTCTACCCATTGAGAGCCGGTCCGAGGCAATGCCCCAGGACTCCAATGAGTCCAGCTGCCAGATGCCAATCCAGCGATGAGAAAGCTCCTGAGCTCCAGAAAGCCACATGGAGACGCTGAGCCCCAAGGCCCCTGCATCATGGTCCCGCCCCTCCACGCAGACCCCGCCCCTTTACCAGCCAGGCTCTGTTGGAGTGCGGGGCCTTGTGGGAGTTGTGGTCCCCCCAGGGCCTCCAGCCTCCGGCGGGAAGGTGGGACTGGCAGCTGGAAGAACCCAGGAACCACAGCTGTGGAGGATGCCTCTGCCTCCCTGGGAACTCAGGCTCTATGGTGGCCAATTAGGCAGGACCATGTGAGTCTCCAAAACAAACAGCAGGAGCAGGCTGGGCCCCTTCCCCTAGGCCAGCTGCCCTTCCCGCCCTCCCACTCTCTCGCACTCCCTCACTCCCACGAGCCCCCTCTCAGGTTTGGAACTTGATGAGGGAGCAGGAGGCTGACTGAGGACAAAGCAAATGCTGGAACCTTGCACCCCCTCTCCTCCCGCTCCCCTTGGTAATATGTTTAACATTCCTCAGGCACCCCTGACCGCAATAAATGAGAAACAAAGAGTTAACTTGCAGAGATCACAATCCTGCAAGACAGGCATCTCCCCCCAACTATCTTGATGTTAATGGCTTGGTAAAAGACAACTCCTCTTTAGCATATGAAAACTCTTTTGAAACCTCCCTTTCCCTTACCTTTCCCCAACCACAGAGTACTTAACATGCAGCTCTTCCTGCCAACAGGTGCTGTCCCCTTGCCTCAATAAACCACCGCTTTGCAGCAAATATGTCTCAAGAATTATTTCTTGGTCATCAGCTCCGGACCTCAGCCCACTGAACCTCACCTAGGTTCTAGAACTTCATCAACTCTTTCCCTTAAAAATTGATGGTCCATATGGTTTTAAAATTAAATATACTAGAATGTTATTTTCTTTTTAGAATACTGTCCTTCACATCAATAATCTTTCACTACAAGTTCAGGTTACTTTTGTATTACTAAAACACATATTGTTAAGGAAAAAAAGAAAAACGCTGTCTCCCACTGAGTGTGAGCCAATGAGTCTAACAGCTACTCAGGTGATACCAAAAATCCATCATGGTTCCTCATTCCCAAAGAAGATTCACTGCCTTTGATGGGGGACAATAACAAGGTCATTCTGGAGGTGGAATGCCTGGCCATGGTTCCTCACTGGTCTGTCAAGTTTCAAACAGGGAACTCCTTATGGTAAAATGCCAGGTTTCACCACTGTCCCAGCTGCTTTTCTTGCAGCCCCTACACAAGTTTTGGATCTTCTCCTTCAAGGAATTTTCCCTCCAGCCCAGTTCTCAAGAGCTAAAGGTTGCTCAACTCCATTGCAACTCCCTGGTGCCAGCTTCAGGCCCAGGTCCTTCAAGCAAAGTCCTTAGTGCCTCTCAGTGATGAGGAAGCATGAGGCTGACTGAAGACAAAGCAAAAGCTGGCGCCTTGCACCCCCCTCATCCCACTCTCCATCCGCTCCCCCTCAGTCCTATGTGTAGCATCCCTCAGGCAGCCCTGACTGCCATGAACAATAAGCAAAGAGTTAACTTGCAGAGCTCACAATCCTGCTAGACAGGAGTCTCCCTTGGCTTACAAATGTCCTAAATCTCACTAACCAAGACGATTGATAGCAGGATTGTGACATCCCACCAAAAAGTCTCCCAACTACCTTAATCTTAATGGCTGGGCTAAAGACAACATTGATCAAGCCGCAAGGGCAAGGCCTCAGGTAGGCCTGGGACATCCTGGCACCTTGTCGGCCCTCTTCCTTCCCCTCACCTTCCCCCAACCGCAGGGTACATAACCTGCCATCCCTCACAATCAGGGGCAGTTGCATCTCTGCCTGCCCACGGGTTCTGTCCCCGCGCTTTAATAAACAACCTTTTTGCACCAGAGACGTCTTAAGAATTCTTTCTTAGCCATCGGCTCCAAACGTCACCCCACCGAACCTGACTTAAGTTCTGGGACTTCATCATTAGCACCTACTTCTCTCCTCTCCTGGTGGTCTCTCCAGAAGGGGTCTTCTCTAGCTCTTCTAGCAGGTGATGGGCACTTCCCATCTGCCCCTGTTGCCAGACCAACCTTACCTATCCTGCAGGGTCAGGTCGGCCTGGCTTTTTATCTGTTGTTCTCTTCTGAGTGGTTAGTTTGTCATAGATACAGTGCTTTGCTTTTGTCAGGATTTACCCTGGACTATCAAAACCCTTTTATTGTGCCCGTGAAGGCTAAGAAACATTCCTGATGAGAGAACCAGGAACTCGAACAGATCATATTTATCCTGAATGTTTTGTCCAAAATGAAAAGTATATTTCTGAGGAGCCTCAAGATCTCTGAGAAGGGAAATTTCACCAACTCTGTCATGTAGTGGCATCAATTCCGATTCTGTGTCAATTTTGCTACTTTCCCAGCTGGTAATTCTCTACCTCAGAAAGGCCACTCTCAACCGTTTCCTCTCTCAAAGGCAGTTGCTCTTAGAGTCTGCACATGGCACATGGAGCCTGCTGGTAGTTGGCTACTGCCCTCTGTACCTTGGGTCTAACAGCTGCGGGGCATCAAGACAAGAACGTCTCCTGTTCTAAGACTTAATATAGTTTGGGGCACATGGTAAGCAATAATCACTTTTTTTGTTGATCCAAGTGTTCGACCTTTCTTAATTATTCTAGTACCACAATTTACTTGTTCTAAGATTCCCCCCCCCCAATTTTAATATCTCTTAAGGTGGCACTCACCTTTCACTTGATTACATATCCTAGTTTAACTGACAGCATTTCTCTTTCTTAGTCGAACATAAACTATAGTGCATCTTACCCTTGATGAAAGCTAGGATGCAATTAAATACCCTATTATGGTTACAATTCTGATATTTTAAATCCTCTGGTAGCTCCCTGTGCCCCCACAGTGTAGTACCTCACCTCCTCGGCATAGTATACAAACCATCTCACCCCCAATGTTAACCCCGGGGCTCAGCCTCCATCCCCAGGTGATGCTGCCAGATCAGTTGTCGGTTGTCATGAACTTGCTGTAGTTTCCCAAATGCACTGTGCTGCCTCCTGGCACTTTGAAACTTGACACACTCATCCTCATTCTTCTGCTTTGCCCTTGTGTATCACCTCCCCTGAAAATCTGTTCCTAAGTGGCTTTTCCCAGCTCCAACCTACCCTTGGCAGTCTTTTATCTCCCTGTGGTAAAGCCTGTCACACTGCACCATGGACATGCCCGTTGTCCCCCTGAGAAGAGAAAAGGGACAGTGAGGGCCCCCCAGCATTTGCAGCTCTAGTGCAGAGCCCCATGCCTGGCTTGCAGGAAATGCCTGATCATGAAGACAAACGGAGATCACCCTCTGGCTAAAACCAGCTCGTCTTTGCCTACTGCAGGATCTGGATCAATAAATAGCAGCCAGTTATTATTGCTGTTTTTCTAGGGATTTTTTCCCCATATATTTCCCAGGTCTTTACTCTTTTTCTATTTATTTATTTATTTATTTATTTATTTATTTATTTATTTATTTATTTGTCAGAGAGAGAGAGAGAGAGAGAGAGTGAGCACAGGCAGACAGAGTGGCAGGCAGAGTCAGAGGGAGAACAGGCTCCCTGCAGAGCAAGGAGCCCGAATTGGGACTCGATCCCAGGACGATGGGATCATGACCTGAGCGGAAGCAGCTGTTTAAGCAACTGAGCCACCCAGGCGTCCCGTCTTTACTCTTTTTATATCACTTTAATTCAGGCTTCAACCACTTCCTAGTCAGATCAGGTGAAATCATTTTCCTTCCCATACCCTCGATGTATTTGACACCTAGTAATTTTTTTTTAAAGATCTTATTTACCCATTTCACAAACATTTCACAAGTAGGTAGAGAGGCAGACAGAGAGGGGGGGGAAGCAGGCTCCCCGCTGAGCAGAGAGCCCGATGTGGGGCTCCATCCCAGGACCCTGAAATCATGACCTGAGCCGAAGGCAGAGGTCTAAACCACTGAGCCACCCAGGAGCCCCCATACCTGGTAATTTTTAATCAACGTGGATTTGCTGCATCAAATAGTTCCTTCTTCTTCAAATATAAATATATAAATATATTGATAAAGTCACTTGCATGTCTTAGGAGAATGTCATACCTTTAGTAGCAAACTTGAAATCTTGGCCATTGGTTTTGATTTTTGTTTTGGTTTGATTTGGTTCGGTTTTTGTAATTTTAAAAATCCCTCCAGCCCTTGGCTCTGTCTGACCTGATTGCTTTCAGCTGTTTCTGCAACAAAATTGTCCTGGCAGTGAAAACTCATTGTTTTCAGTGGCGCCCCCTTCTGAACACTTTGTTAATAAAAAGCTTTTTTTTTTCTATTTTGGCTATGGCAAATGTGTAACAACAATGAGGTATTTCAAAGAGGTGAACCACAGATAAATTTCTCTAAGGGTAGGGTGAGGGTTACTCAAAAAGGAACTTTACAAGGCTTTTAAAGATATCGATAATCATTATAACTTCACATGACTTATTCTTACTGTGCTCTTAACTGGTCAAACACTTGTTGGTTTCCAAGAAAGACTAACATAGTTCTAGATAGTTCTAGAGGCGTTCTAGCACAGGGTCTCATGAGGCAGGGATTGTAGCCACTGGCTGTGCAAGGCATGAGGCCTGTTAGTGATTCTATTTTTTCCTCTGCAGAATGGGCCCCAAGGCCCTTTCTACCCAAATAAATAATGTTGTGATTCTCTCAGTAAGTTGTACTTTTGGTTTAAACAGCCAACTGTCTCTTAAAAAGGACTTTTGTTTGAAGTCCTTTAAAAAAAAAAGTCCTTTTAAAAAAATCTTTTTTAAATTTTTTTATTTTTTAATCCCATATGTTTACTCTGATCCTGGAACTTTGTCATTTTGACCTTCTCTGCTGATTAAAATATTCTCTCCAAAATGTCAGTTATTTGCAGGTACTTGCACTATAGACATTCTTTACATATTTTTTAAAAAATCCATTCACGATCCTTAGTGAAAATCTCGGGAATCTGAAAGACTACTATTTGCTATTCATTGAATAGTTACTGTCTCCACTAAGTGACAAGGCTTCAGAGAACGTGAGCTCACAAGAGATGTAACCTTTTTTCCACTTTCTGCTACCATGTTCATTTCTATGTTACTCAGAGGAGCCTTCTTTGTAGAAACATATTATCCAATCTTTTAAAAATCATAAAGCTGAATTTAAATTCTGTCTCTTCATTCGCCACAACGCTTAAAAAGCCAAGCAAACTTTGTTCCATTTTTTAAGAGCCCATAGATGGCATTTTTAAATGTTGCATTTTTGAGTTTTCATCACTATTTATGTTACTTCTACTTCACAGATAAACAATTGCTAATGACAATGTGAACTTCCTACAAATGTGCAATCCAAATCCCTAGGTACACATTACTGAAGTTCTTCATTCCCTTTAAACATTATTTCCCTCTTGATATGCATTCTTGTTTTGTATTGTGTTGCATTATAAAGTTGTTTTTTTTTTAACAGACTGCATTTTTTAGAGTAGTTTGGGGATCAAAGTAAAATTCCCTTTCCCCACATACACACAGGCTTCCCCATTATCAACATCCTGTACCACAGTGATAATTTGTCACCCTCACTGACCCTACACTGACACATCACTATCACCCCAAAGTCCACAGTTTACATTAGAGTTCACTCTTGTTGGGGCACCAGGGTGGCTCAGTGGGTTAAGGCTTCTGCCTTTGGCTCAGGTCATGATCTCACGGTCCTGGGATCAAGCCCCAGACCAGACTCTCTGCTTGGCAGGGAGCCTGCTTTCCCCCAACCCCTGCTTTCCCCGCCTGCCTCTCTGCCTGCTTTGATGCCTGTCAAATAAATGAATAAAATCTTAAAAAAAACTTTTCTCATAGAATTTACTTTTGGTATAGTACCTTATGAATTTTGACAACTGTGTAGCGATATATATCTAAAATATCATACATATCATACAGAACATTTTCACTGCCCTAAAAATCCTCTGTGCTCTGCCTATTCATCCTCCTCTCCTAACTGCTACAAACCGCTTACCTTTATACCATTTGCATAGTTCTGCCTTTTCTAGAAGGTCATATAGTTGGAACCTTGCAACATGAAGCTTTTTCAAATTGACTTCTTTCACTTATTATGATGAATTTTAAGTTTGTTCTATGTTTTTTCATTGCTTGATAGCCATTTCTCTTTATTGCTGAATTATATCCCATTGTCTCAATGGACCACAGTTTATCTATCCATTATCCTCCTGAAGGACATCTTGGTTACTTCCAACTCTTGGCACTTATGGGTAAAGCTGTTATAAACACAGTTATATGCAGGTTTTTGTGTACACAAAGTTTTCAGCTCCTTTGGGTGAGTACCAAGGAGCACGATTGCTGGATCATATGGTAAGAATATGTTTAGTTTTGTAAGAAACTGCCCAACTGTCTTCCAAAGTGGTAGCACCATTTTGATGCTCTCACCAGATTGAATGAGAGTTTCTCTTGTTTCTCATCGTCAAAAGCATTTTATGTTGTCAGTATTTGGGATTTTATCCATTCTAATAGATGTGTAGTGATATATCATTGTTTTATTTATTTATTTTTTAAAAATATTTTATTTATTTATTTGACAGAGAGAGATCACAAGAAGACAGAAAGGCAGGCAGAGAGAGAGAAAGGAAAGCAGGCTCCTGCTGAGCAGAGAGCCTGACGTTGAACTCGATCCCAGGACCCTGAGATCATGACCTGAGCCGAAGGCAGCGGCTTAACCCACTGAGCCACCCAGGCGCCCCTCATTGTTCTTTTAATTTACAATTCCTTAATTATACATGCTGTATAATTAAGGATCATCACAGCATCTTTTCATATCATTATTGCCATCTCTATATCTTCTTCAGTGAGGTGTCTGTTCCAGTCCTTCCCTATTTTTCAATCAGGTCATTCATTTTCTTATGTTGAGTTTTAGTATCATAATTATATATATATAATTATATATATATATATATATATATACATATATATATAATTATTTTTTTATAAGATATATTTTTATCCCCAGGGCTACAGGTCTGTGAATCGCCAGGTTTACACACTTCACAGCACTCACCATAGCACATACCCTTCCCAAATTCCATAACTCCACCCCCTTCTCCCAACCCTCCTCCCCCCGGCAACCCTCAGTTTGTTTTCTGAGATTAAGAGTCCCTTACGGTTTGTCTCCCTCCCAATCCCATCTTGTTTCATTTATTCTTCTCCCACCCCCTTAACCCCCATGTTGCATCTCCACTTCCTCATATCAGGGAGATCATATGATAGTTGTCTTTCTCTGCTTGACTTATTTCGCTAAACATGATACCCTCTACTTCCATCCACGTCATCGCAAATGGCAAGATTTCATTTCTTTTGATGGCTGCATAGTATTCCATTCTGTATATATACCACATCTTCTTGATCCATTCATCTGTTCATGGACATCTAGGTTCTTTTCATAGTTTGGCTATTGTAGACATTGCTGCTATAATCATTCGAGTGCATGTGCTCCTTCAGATCACTACGTTTGTATCTTTAGGGTAAATGCCCAGTAGTGCAATTCCTGGGTCATAGGGCAGTTCTATTTTCAACATTTTGAGGAACCTCCATACCGTTTTCCCGAGTGGTTGCACCACCTTGCATTCCCACCAACAGTGTAGGAGGGTTCTCCTTTCTCCACATCCTTGCCAGCATCTGTCATTTCCTGACTTGTTGATTTTAGCCATTCTGACTGGTGTGAGGTGATATCTCATTGTGGTTTTGATCTGTATTTCCCTGATGCCGACTGATGTGGAGCACTTTTTCATGTGTCTGTTGGCCATCTGGATGTCTTCTTTGCAGAAATGTCTGTTCATGTCCTCTGCCCATTTCTTGATTGGATTATTTGTTCTTTGGGTGTTGAGTTTGCTAAGTTCTTTATAAATTTTGGACACTAGCCCTTTATCTGATATGTCATTTGCAAATATCTTCGCCCATTCTGTCAGTTGTCTTTTGGTTCTGTTAACTGTTTACTTTGCTGTGCAAAAGCTTTTGAACTTGATGAAATCCCAATAGTTCATTTTTGCCCTTGCTTCCCTTGCCTTTGGTGATGTTCCTAGGAAGTCGTTGCTGCGGTTGAGGTCGAAGAGGTTGCTGCCTGTGTTCTCCTCAAGGATTTGGATGGATTCCTTTCTCACATTGAGGTCCTTCGTCCATTTTGAGTCTATTTTTGTGTGTGGTGTAAGGAAATGATCCAATTTCATTTTTCTGCATGTGGCTGTCCAATTTTCCCAAATCCATTTATTGAAGAGGCTGTCTTTTTTCCATTGGACATTCTTTTTTGCTTTGTCGAAGATTACTTGACCATAGAGTTGAGGATATATTTCTGGGCTCTCTATTCAGTTTCATTGATCTATGTGTCTGTTTTTGTGTCAGTACCATGCTGTCTTGATGATAATGACAGCTTTGTAATGGAGCTTGAAGTCCGGAATTGTGATGCCACCAACGTTGGCTTTCTTTTTCAATATTCCTTTGGCTATTCGCTGTCTTTTCTGGTTCTATATAAATTTTAGGATTATTTGTTCCATTTATTTGAAGAAAATGGATGGTATTTTGATAGGAATTGCATTAAATGTGTAGATTGTCTTAGGTAGCATAGACATTTTCACAATATTTATTCTTCCCATCTAGGAGCATGGAACATTTTTCCATTTCTTTGTGTATTCCTCAATTGCTTCATGAGTACGTTATAGTTTTCAGAGTATAGATTCGTAGCCTTTTTGATTAGGTTTATTCCTAGGTATCTTATAGTTTTAGGTGCAATGGTAAATGGGATTGATTCCTTAATCTCTCTTTCTTCTGTCTTGTTGTTGGTGTAGATAAATGCAACTGATTTCTGTGCATTGATTTTATAACCTGACACTTTACTAAATTCCTGTACAAGTTCTAGCAGTTTTGGAGTGGAGTCTTTTGTGTTTTCCACATATAGCATCATATCATCTGCAAAGAGCGATAGTTTGACTTCTTTGCCGATTTAGATGCCTTTAATTTCCTTTTGTTGTCTGATTGCTGAGGCTAGGACCTCTAGTACTATGTTGAATAGCAGAGGTGATAACGGACATTCCTGCCGTGTTCCTGACCTTAGCAGAAAAGCTTTCAGGTTTTTTTCCATTGAGAATGATATTTGCAGTGGGTTTTTCATAAATGGCTTTAATGATATTGATGATATATTGATGATATGTGCCTTCTATCCCTGCACTTTGAAGAGTTTTGAGCAGGAAGGGATGCTGTACTTTGTCAAATGCTTTTTCAGCATCTATTAAGAGTATCATATGGTTCTTGTTCTTTCATTTATTAATGTGTTGTATGACATTGATTGATTTGCAGATGTTGTACCAACCTTGCAGCCCTGGAATAAATCCCACTTGGTTGTGGTGAATAATCCTTTTAATGTACTGTTGAATCCTATTGGCTAGTATTTTGGTGAGAATTTTTGCATCTGTGTTCATCAAGGATATTAGTCTGTAGTTCTCTTTTTTGATGGGATCCTTGTCTGGTTTTGGGATCAAGATGATGCTGGCCTCATAAAATGAGTTTGGAAGTTTTCCTTCCATTTCTATTTTTTGGGAACTGTTTTAGGAGAATAGGAATTAGTTCTTTAAATGTTTGGTAGAATTCCCCTGGGAATCCGTCTGGCCCTGGGCTTTTGTTTAGAGATTTTTGATGACTGTTTCGATCTCCTTACTGGTTATGGGTCTCTTCAGGCTTTCTAGTTCTTCCTGGTTCAGCTGTGGTAGTTTATATGTCTCTAGGAATGCATCCATTTCTTCCAGATTGTCAAATTTGTTGGTGTAGAGTTTCTCATAATATGTTCTTATAATTGTCTGTATTTCTTTGGTGTTATATGTGATCTCTCCTCTTTCATTCATGATTTTATTTATTTGGGTCCTTTCTCTTTTATTTTTGATAAGTCTGGCCAGGGGTTTGTCAATCTTATTAATTCTTTCAAAGAACCAGCTCCTAGTTTTGTTGATTTGTTCTATTGCTTTTTTTTTTTTTTTTGGTTTTTATTTCATTGATTTCTGCTCTGATCTTTATGATTTCTCTTCTCCTGCTGGGCTTAGGGTTTCTTTCTTGTTCTTTCTCCAACTCCTTTAGGTGTAGGGTTAGGTTGTGTACCTGAGACCTTTCTTGTTTCTTGAAAAAGGCTTGAACTGATATATATTTTCCTCTCAAGACTGCCTTTGTTATGTCCCACAGACTGCCTTTGTTGTGTTTTCATTATCATTTGTTTCCATGAATTTTTTCAATTCTTCTTTAATTTCCCAGTTGACCCATTCATTCTTTAGAAAGATGCTGTTTAGTCTCCATGTATTTGGGTTCTTTCCAAATTTCCTCTTGTGATGGAGTTCTGGCTTCAGAGCATTGTGGTCTGAAAATATGCAGGGAATGATCCCAATCTTTAGATACCGGTTGAGGCCTGATTTAGGACCAAGGATGTGATCTATTCTGGACAATGTTCCATGTGTACTAGAGAAGAATGTGTATTGTTGCTTTGGGATGCAATGTTCTGAATATATCTGTGATGTCCATCTGGTCCAGTGTGTCACTTAAGGCCTTTATTTCCTTGTTGATCTTTTGCTTGGAAGATCTGTCCATTTCAGTGAGGGGAGTGTTAAAGTCCCCTACTATTATTGTATTATTGTTGATGTGTTTCTTTGATTTTGTTATTAATTGGTTTATATAGTTGGCTGCTCCCACGTTAGGGGCATAGATATTTAAAATTGTTAGATCTTCTTGTTGGATAGATCCTTTGAGTATGATATAGTGTCCTTCCTCATCTCTTATTATAGTCTTTGGCTTAAAATATAATTGATCTGATATAAGGATTGCCACTCCTGCTTTCTTCTGATGTCTATTAGCATGGTAAATTCTTTCCACCCCCTCACTTTAAATCTGGAGGTGCCTTCGGGTTTAAAATGAGTTTCCTGTAGGTAACATATAGATGAGTTGTGTTTTTTTAATCCATTCTGATACCTTGTGTCTTTTGACGGGGGCATTTAGCCCATTAACATTCAGGATAACTATTGAGAGATATGAATTTAGTGCTATTGTATTGCCTGTAAGGTGACTGTTCCTGTATATTGTCTCTGTTCCTTTCTGAGCTACTACTTTTAGGCTCTCTCCTTGCGTAGGGAACCCCTTTCAATATTACCTGTAGAGCTGGTTTGGTGTTTGCCAATTCTTTCAGTTTTTGTTTGTCCTGGAAGCTTTTAATCTCTCCTTCTATTTTCAATGATAGCCTAGCTGGATATAGCATTATTGGCTGCATGTTTTACTCGTTTAGTGCTCTGAATATATCATGCCAGCTCTTTCTGGACTGCCAGGTCTCTGTCGGTAAGTCTGCTGCCAATCTAATATTTTTACCATTGTATGTTACAGACTTCTTTTCCCAGGCTGCTTTCAGGATTTTCTCTTTGTCACTAAGACTTGTAAATTTTACTATTAGGTGATGGGGTGTGGGCCTATTCTTGTTGATTGAGGGGGGTTCTCTGCACCTCCTGGATTTTGATGCTTTTTTCATTTGCCATATTGGGGAAATTCTCTCCAGTAATTCTCTCCAATATACCTTCTGCTCCCCTCTCTTTCTTCTTCTTCTGGAATCCCAATTATTCTAATGTTGTTTCGTCTTATGGTGTCACTTATCTCTCTAATTCTCCCCTCATGGTCTAGTAGCTGTTTGTCCCTCTTTTGCTCAGCTTCTTTATTCTCTGTCATTTGGTCTTCTATATCACTAATTCTTTCTTCTGCCTCATTTATCCTAGCAGTGAGAGCCTCCATTTTTGATTGCACCTCATTAATAGCTTTTTTGATTTCAACTTGGTTAGATTTTAGTTCTTTTATTTCTCCAGAAAGGGCTTTTATATCTCTCGAGAGGGTTTCCCTAATATCTTCCATGCCTTTTTCGAGCCCGGCTAGAACCTTGAGAATCGTCATTCTGAACTCTAGATCTGACATATTACTAATGTCTGTCCCTAGCCTTCGGTACTGCCTCTTGTTCTTTTTTTTGTGTTGAATTTTTCCACCTTGTCCTTTTGTCTAGATAAGAGTATATGAAGGAGGGACGCCTGGGTGGCACAGTTGGTTGGACAACTTCCTTTGGCTCAGGTCATGATCCCGGAGTCCCGGGATCGAGTCCCACGTTGGGCTCCCAGTTCCACGGGGAGTCTGCTTCTCCCTCTGACCTTCTCCTCACTCATGCTCTCTCATTGTCTCTCTCTCAAATAAATAAATAAAAATCGTTTTTTTTTTTTTTTTAAAAAAGCATATATGAAGGAGCAAGTAAAATACTAAAAGGGTGGCAACAACCCCAGGAAAATATGCTTTTACCAAATCAGAAGAGATGCCAAATCATGAGCGGGGAGAAAGTGGGTAAAAAGAGATTCAGAAAGAAAAGAAAAGAAACAATTTAAAAAAGAAAACAAATAAAGAAAAAACATAAAAAAGAAAAATATGTATATATATATATATATATACAAATATATATATATATATATATATATATATATATATATATATATATTTAACAAAACGTTAAAAAAGAAAAGGGTAAAAGTTAAAATAAAATTTAGCAGAAGGGAAAAAAATTAAATTAACTGCAAGACTAAAGAATCATGGCAGAAAGCCAAGAGTTTCTTGCTTTGCTTTCTCCTCTATTGGAATTCCGCTGCTCTCCTTGGTATTGAAACTGCACTCCTTGGTAGGTGAACGTGGTCGTGGCTGGATTTCTTGTTGATATTCTGTGGAGGGGGCCTGTTGTAGTGATTTGCAAGTGTCTTTGCCCCAGGCGGAATTACACCACCCTTACCAGGCACCGGGCTGAGTAATCCGCTTGGGTTTCCTTTCGGGAGCTTTTGTTCCCTGAGCGCTTTCCGTACAGTTCCAGAGGTCGGGAATAAAAATGGCGGCCTCTTGGTCTCCTGCCTGGAGGAGCTGAGAGCCTGGGGCCCTACTCCTCAGTGTGCCCTCAGAGAATAGCGCCCAATTACTCCCATTTCCCTGGCCTCGGCTGCAATCTGAGCTCACCCAGCCTGCTACCGGTTCAAGGTAACCCTGAGCTGAGAGCTCACTCCTCAGCTCTGTCTCTGTAGCCGGCTTCCCCGTTCTAATACCTGCAAGCTCTGCGACACTCAGACTCCCCCAATCCTTCTGTGACCCAGCGGGACCTGAGGCCATGCTGACCCCGTGTGGGCTTCACCCCGGTTTAGCCTCTGGAGCGATGTCCCTCAGCAGAACAGACTTTTAAAAGTCCTGATTTTGTGCTCTGTTGCTACACTGCTTGCCAGGAGCTGGCCCCTCCCACCATGGTCAATCTTCCCGTCGCTTTGGATTCACTTCTCTGTCAGTCCTACCTTTCAGAAAGTGGTTGATTTCTGTTTATAGAATTGCTGTTCTTCTTCTCTTCAATCTCTCATTGGATTTGTAGGTGTTTACAATCTTTAGATAAGCTATCTAGCTGATCTCCTGCTAGCTGAAGTAGGCTCAGCCTGCTACTTCTCCGCCATCTTGACTCCTCTCCAATCTCTTATATATTTTTAATAACAGTCCTCTATCAGATATGTCTTTTGCAAATTTTTTTTTGTCCCAGTGTGTGGCTTATCTTTTTATGTTCTTCACAATGTCTTTTATGAAGCAGAAGCCTTCAGTTTTAATGAATCCCAGTTTATTGATATTTTCATTCATGGAGTGTGCCTTTGGTGTATATCTAAAAGAAAAAAAAAGCATCTTTGTCATATCCAAGGTCATTTAGGTTTTCTCCAATGTTGTCATCTGTTTTATAATTGGATTTATATTTAGGACTATGATCCATTTTGTGTTAATTGTGAAGGGTGTAAGGGCTCTGTCTAGATTGTTTTTTTTTTAAGATTCTATTTATTTATTTGACAGAGAGAGAGATCACAAGTAGGCGGAGGCAGGCAGAGAGAGAGGGGGGTAAGCAGACTCCCTGCCAAGCAGAGAGCCTGATGCCCGATCCCAGGACCTTGAGATCATGACCTGAGCTGAAGGCAGAGGCTTAACCCACCGAGCCACCAAGGTGCCCCTAAATTTTTTTTTTAATATATGTGGTTATCCAGTTGTTCCAGCACCATTTGTTGAAAAGAACATTTTTGCTTCTTTGTCAAAGATCAGTTGACTATATGACTATATTTATGTAGGTATATTTATGGGCTGGTTATTCTGTTTCATTGATCTACTTGTCTATTTTTTGCCAATCGTACTGTCTTGATTGCTGTAGCTTTGTAATAAGTCTTGAAATTGATTTTTATCAGTAAGACTTTGATTTCTTCAGTATTGTGTTGGTTTTTCTGAATCTTTGACATCTCTACATGAAATATAGAATCAGTTTGTTGATGTCCACAAAATAACTTTTTGGAACTTTTATTGGGATTTTGTTGAGTCTATAGATCAAGGTGAGAATAACTGACATTGTGACAATATTGAGTCTTCCTATCCATAAACATGGAATATCTCTTCATTTATTTAGTTTTTCTGACATATTACCTTTAGGTTTTATAATTTTCCTCATATAGATGTTATAAATATTTTGTTAGATTTATAACTAAGCATTTCATATTAGGGGATTCTAATGTAAATGGAATTGGGTTTTTAATTTCAAATTCCATTTTTTCATTGTTAGTATACAGGAGAGTGATTGACTTTTGTATATTAACCTTGTATACTGGAACTTTTCAATAATTGCTCATTATTTCCGGGAATTTTTTGACAGTTTTGTTCCCTACATAAATGATCATGTCACAAACAAAGACAGTTTTATTTCACCCTTCCCAATCAGTGTAATTTTTATTTCCTTTTATTGTCTTATTGCATTACCTAAGCCCTCCAATATGGTGTTGAGAAGGGACATTCTTGTCTTGTTCCTAATCTAGCAGGACAACTTATAATTTCTCATCATTAAGTGTAATGTTAATTATGGGGGATTTTTTTTTTGTATATGTTCTTTATCCAGAATGTGTATTCTGTTGTGTTTGAATGAGATAGTTGATAAATGTTGACTAGGTCCACTTGACTAATGGTGTTCAACTATGTCCTTACTGGTTTTCTACTGGCTCTGCCCATTTCTTTTTTTTTTTTTTCTGATTTTATTTATATTTATTTATTTGAGAGAATGAGAATGGAGAAGTCAGAGGGAGAATCAGACTCCCTACTGAGCAGGGAGCCCCATAGGGGACTCGATCCTTGGACTCTATCCTGAGACTCCAGGATCATGCCCTGAGCCGAAAGCAGTTGCTTAACCAACTGAACCATCCAGGCACCCAGATCCTCCGATTTCTGAAGAGGGTGTTGAATTCTTCAGCTGTAATAATGAATTCATCTATTTCTCCCTGTAGTTCTAGTAGTTTTTGCCTCAGGCATTTTGACATCTGTTGTTAGACACATATATTTTAAGAGTTGTTAAGTCTTCCTGGAAAATTGACTTCTTTATTATTATGTAATGCCCCTCTTTATCTCTGAAAACTTTCTTTGCTCTGGAGTCTGCTCTGTCAGAAATTAATGTAGCTATTCCTGCTTTCTTTTTATTAGTGCTAACATGGTATATATCTCTCCATTACTTTTAATTTCTATAAGTGTCTTTATATTTAAAATAGGTTTCTTTTTTTTAAGATTTTATTTATTTGAGAGAGAGATGAATGGGGTAGGAGCTGAGGGAGAAGGAAAAGCAGACCACCCACTGAGCAGAGAGCCTGATGCAGGGCTCAATTACATTACCCCAAGATCATGACCTGAACTGAAGGCAGATACTTAACCGACTGAGCTACCTAGGCACCCCTAAAATAAGTTTCTTATAGATAAAATATAGTTAGATCTTGTTTTTTGATCCACTCTAATAATCTCTTTTAGTTGGTATATTTAGACAATTAATATTTAAAGTGATTATTGATATTTTTGGATTGATACCTACCATAGTTGTTACTATTTTCAATTTAGTGCCTTTGTTCTTAGTGCCTGTTTTTATCTTCCTCTCCCTTTTGTAGTTTTTAAAAAATATTTTATTTATTTATTTGTCAGAGAGAGAGCACAGGCAGGGGGAGCAGCAGCAGGCAGAGCAGGCAGAGGGAGAAGCAGGTTCCCTACTCAGCAAGGAGCCTGATATGGGTCTTGATTCCAGGACCCTGGGATCATGACCTGAGCCAAAGGCAGATGCTTAACCAACTGAGCCACCCAGGTGCCCCACCTTTTGTAGTTTTATCCTTTTATTTTTATTTTTTCCTTTTGTAGTTTCACTTGAGCATTTTATGGGATTCCATTTTATTTTCTTTTGTAGCATATCAGTTATATTACTATTTAAAAAAAAAACTTTTTAGTGGCTGTCCTAGACTTGCGCAATATAATAATACAAGCCATTTTCAAATAGTGCAAGTAGTGCAAGTACCTTATAATAACATAAGTAATCCTAATTCCTCCCATATATCCCTTGTATCATTGCTCATTTCACTTATACAATAAGCAGACTAAACATATATATGTATATAAACACACATAATTAAGTACATTGTTGCTATTATTATTTTGAACAAATTATTGTTAGATCAGCTAAAAGTAAGAAAAATAAAAGCTTTTATTTTACCTTGATGTATTGCTTCCCTGATGGTCTTCCTTTCTTTATGGAAGTCTGAGTTTTTGACCTCTATTTTTTCCTTCTAAAGAACTTCTTTTAACATTTCTTGTAAGGCAGGTCCACTGGCAATTAATTCCCTCAATTTTTGTTAAATTGAGAAAATATTTACTTTTCTTTCACTTTCGGAGGTTAAGTTTTCAGGGTGCAGAATTCTAGGTTGGCATTTCTTTTCCCCTCTCAACACTAAATATTTCACTTCACTGTCTTCTCGTTTGCCTGGTTCTTGAGCAGAAGTTGGATATAATTCTTACCTTTATTCCTCTAGAGTAAGGTGTTTTTATTCTCTGGCTTATTGTTCCTTTATCATTGCTTTTCTGAAGTTTGAATATATTATGCTTTAGTATAGTTTTGTTTGTCTTGCTTGGTTTTGGTTTTTGTCATTTCTCCTGCTTGGTGTTCTCTGAGAGTCCTGGATCTGTGGTTTGGTCTCTGATATTAATTTAGGAAAATTATCAATCATTATCACTTCAAATATTTCTTTTTTTAAAAAGATTTTATTTATTTATTTGACAGAGAACACAAGTAGCACAGAGGCAGGCAGAGAGAGAGAGAGAGAGAAGCAGGCTCTGCACTGAGGAGAGAGCCCGATGCGGGGCTCAATCCCAGGGTCCTGGGATCATGACCTGGGCCGAAGGCAGAGGCTTTAACCCGCTGAGCCACCCATGCGCCCCTCACTTCAAATATTTCTTTTGTTTCTTTCCCTCTTCTTCTGATATTCCCATTACATGTATGTTAAAAATTTTGTAGCTACATCTCAGTTCCAGAATATTTTGTTCTAGTTTCTTTTTCTATCTTCTTTACCTTTTCCCTTCCATTTTGGAATTTTCTACTGTCTTATCCTAAGCTCTGAATTTTTCTCCTCAGCCATATCCCATATGCTGATGAGCCCATCAGAGGCATTCTTTATTTCTGCTACAGTGTTTTTTTTCCCCCTAGCATTTAAAAATTTTTTCTTTTGAGAACTTACTTCTTCCTACTTAAGTTGTCAATCCATTCTTGCCTGATGTCTACTGTATCCATTAGAGCCCATACCATATTGATCAGAGTTTTCAGTTCTCTGGTTGATAATTCCAACAATCTTGCCATTGCTGTTTCTTCAAATTGTGTTGCCTTTTTAGTATGCCTTGTAACTTTTTCTTGATAGCCAGACATGATGTACCAGGTAAAAGGGACTGTGGCACATAGGCCTCTCATACGCCAGCCTTTAGTAATGTGGTGGTGAGTGTTGGGGTGAGAAAGCATTCTGTGGTCCTATTATTTGGTTTCAGTCTTCTGGTGAGTCTGTGTCTCTGGACTGTGAACCTCGCAAATGCTTCTCAGTCCACTTTTGCCCCGAGATGAGACAAAATTGCTAGAGTAGGTTGGACTTGGGTCTTTCCTTTTCCCCATGTGGAAGGTGAGAGCCAGCTGAGGTTGGACATTTCCTTCCTCTGGGTTGGTTAGGCTGTGATAAAACACCAGTAGTTTAGAATCTGGTAGAATAGTTCCTCTGAGAGGGAAGCCTTTTTAATAACAGAATGCTCTGAGTATTTCAAAATGATTCCAATTCACTTTTTGCTACTGATAGTCACTGTGAGAACCTGGTCAAACTCATGAGGTAAAATTCCTAAAAATGTGTGGTTCCCCATCCCCCGCCCCCTGGAGTTTTTATTTTTCAGTAATCCACACTGAGCCTTCAGCAATTGAACAATTACAGTCCAGGATTTCCTGCCTTCCCACGAATTCCAGTGAAGGTTTCTGTGTGTGGCTTTCTGTTCTGGTAGATTGTAATCTTCTATACGGGCCTGTTGATTTCTCCAATGTTTGAAGGCAGTGCTTTGCCCTGTGACCCCACTTCCCTGATGGATCTAAGGAGGGCTGTTGACTTCCCAGTTTGTGGAGCTTTTTACTTGTGGTCAGGGAGGAGTGGGGATGACTTTCAGGCTCCATGCTGGCCATTATAAAGCTTTAAGTATTTGAAAGCAAAATAATGATTTTATTGTTGTATCAGTATACTTTTGTGATCATCATTAAGGTATCATAATTCAACCACTCTATTATTGAACACGAAGGTGCATCTACTCTTCCTTTATTTCTTAGTTATACTTCAGCTGAAATGATTATCTTCATGCACTTGAAATTATTCTTCTTTGGATTATTTTCTTTTTATATCCAAGTTCACATCTATAAACCCCTAATCCCAAAATCAATTAAGAAAATGACTATAATATTCATGACTGATTGGATCTTTTGGTTGGGAAAGGAGGTTGGGGGAGGAGACACATGAGGATTAGTAGTCCTCTTTCAACACTTGCAAGTCTTTGCACTGATTGAAATGGAAAATGTCTGAGTATCATAAGGAGTTGCCTGTTGAAACAAGTTAAGTGACACCCCATTCTCTCAACTGAATAGTAAGGAGTCCTTGGGGCTCCTGGGCGGCTCAGTTAAGCCACTGCCTTCGGCTCAGGTCATGATCTCAGGGTTTTGGGATTGAGTCGCATGTCAGACTCTCTGCTCAGCGGTGAGCCTGTTTCTCTCTCTCCTTCTGCTTGTCTCTCTGCCTAGTTGTGTTCTGTCTGTCAAATAAATAAATAAAATCTTTAAAAAAAAAAAAAGAAGAAGAAGAAATAAGGAGTCCTGAAACTGAGAAAGTTTGTATGGAAATGCTGGTGATATGCATTTCTAAAATGCAAGTCCTTAATAATCACAAAAGGAAGGTCAATTAAATTCGGTTAATCCATGAGAAATTATATTCTACAATGTGCAACTTAATTAAATTTTCTGTTTCAATTGAATTAAATTTTTCTGTTTCAACTGAATTAAATTTTTCTCCATGCTAATTGTGTCAACTGTAACTTAGTGATAAAAAAAAGTACACGTTTCAGACACATAAATGTCATCAAAACTCTCAAAAGGCAGCTTTTGCCTTATATTATCCTGTTATGTATAATGTTTTGTCTATCATAGAAATAAAATTGGCTTTTCAATTAAAAAAAAAAAAGTACACGTTTCTTCCCCTGAAACCGCTGGAACAGATGTTGGTTTGAGATGGCTCATGCACAGGTCGTCTGTACTTGTGTTTGCCTTTGGTGCCCTCTACCTTCCCTCTTGGTGCACATCCTTGTTCCTCTTCATTATTTCCTCTCTTCCTAATGCTCCCCAGTTCCCCAAAGAAAGCCTGATTGGATAAAAATAATTGACAATAGCATGAAACTATTTTCCTTTTAAAGGAGATCAAAACAGTGTGACACAAAGGAATGGTTGGTATATAATCTCAGACAGGAAAAGTCCCATGTCTATTTCAAATATGCTAGCCACCAGTTAATTGTGTAAAATGGATAAACAAAATCAATTATTACGTTCATATTTATGTCATAGTCTGTGCATGTCCCTTGTTGGGTATTGGATATTTTTGTATTTCTATATTTTATATTTGTGTTTATTGAGTTTCTCAGAATGCAGCTAAGTTACTTAAAAAGAGTTTGATCCTTTTGGGTCTTGCTTTTAAGATTTGTTGGGTGGAAATGGAGCAGCACTCCATCAGTCCAGAGATAATTATTCTCCTAATTCTTCTCTACTACTGAGGCAAGACTCTTGTGTGAACTCTGCCAAATTTCTATGAAATAGAAGGTTTTTCTAGTCCTGTTGGTAGGACTAAGCACTATTCGTGGCTCTGAGTGAGCACCACTCATTGTCCCCTCTAGCTGTCTGACATCGTCCCTCTAATCATCCTTTCTCCAACTCTGGGTCATTTCCAACATGAATGCCTCCATCAGTAAATGTTATGCTGAGTAGTCAAGAGGGACATTCCATGGATCTCTGAGGAACTTTCTGTGAAGTCTCTATAGCATTCTGTCCTGTGACTTCTAGCTTCATCTCTTCACATTAGGGAGTCATAGGGTTTGTCTGCATTCCCATTCTCTGCCCTGCAACTGGGAAATTCCCTTAAGACAGTAAGCTGGGACAATTATAAGAATCATCTTGCTTATATCCTGGCTCTTAGAAATCATTGACATTTTTTATCTGTTGTGTAGTGCCTTAAAAACTCTTGTTTCATATATTTTGCTTGGGGTTTTTGTTCTTATTTCAGGTAAAAGGGTAAATCTGCTTCCTGTTACTCTACCTTGGTCATAAGGCAAAGTTGACATACATCCATTTTATAAAAAATCGTACGTGTAGTTATAGAGAACATAGATTGGCTTGTGTCTACCCTTCATATCACTGTGCAACTTGTTTTTTCATTTAAAATTTATTTAGCTTATTTTTGCTAACTTCTGTAAAATATTATCTTGCATGATTATATTATATATTTATTCATCCTCCTATTGGTTGCCATTTATGTTGTTTCTAATATTTGCTGTTACAAACAATGCTGCAAACAACATTCTTATGCGTTCCTCCTTGTATCACAGGTAACGGATATCTTAGTCAATTTTAGCAAATTTAGCAATTTTAGGCCAATGTTCTCCAATGTGACCATTATCCCTTTACATTCCCACACTGTAAGAAGGCCTGTTTCTTTGAAACTTTGCCCATATTTGATATTGGCAAGCTTTTAATGTTTTGCCAGTCTGCTAGCTCACTAATACATTAATTTGTATTTCTCTTACTTTTTAAAAAGATTTTATTTATTTACTTATTTATTTATAAAGATTTTATTTATTTATTTGACAGAGATCACAAGTAGGCAGAGAGGCAGGCAGAGAGAGAGGAAGGGAACCAGGCTCCCCGCTGAGCAGAGAGCCCGATGTGGGGCTCAATTCCAGGACCCTGGGAACATGACCTGAGCCAAAGGCAGGCGTTTGAGCCACACAGGTGCCCCAATATTTCTCTTATTTTTACAAGGTTGAGCACGTTATCATATTTTTATTGGTCATTTTGGTTTCTCCTAGGAATTTTCTACATAGTTTTAATCTAACCTTATATTATTTTTTAACATACTTTAGTTTGTTTAAATAAATGCTGAAAACATTTGATCCTCGCCTTTTATTTTATATACATAAATATATATTATATACTATTCTATTTTATAATTAGAAATATAACTATTTTAGGGGCACCTGGGTGGCTCAGTGGGTTAAGCCTCTGCCTTTGGCCCAGGTCATGATCTCAGGTTCCTGGGATCCAGCCCCGCATTGGGCTCTCTGCTCAGCAGGGAGCCTGCTTCCCCCTCTCTCTCTCTGCTTGCCTGTCTGCCTACTTGCGAACTCTCTCTGTGTCAAATGAATAAATAAAATCTTTTCAAAAATTTTTAGAAAAGAAATATATTTTATATTTGTTTTATTTTATATTTTACTTAGTTATAAAATAGAATATTACATAGTTAATTTCTCTAAGTTTGCCCTTATTGTATAAATTTAAAAAAAAATTTTTTTTCTTTTTCATTAACAAGTAACGTATTATTTGTTTCAGGGGTACAGGTCTGTGAATCATTAGTCTTATATGATTCACATCACTAACCACAGTACATACCCTACCCAGTATCCATAACCCAGCCACTCTATCTCTCCCCTCCCAGCTCCCCAGAAACCCCTCAGTTAATGGATGAAAGACCTCAGTGTGAGACAGGAATCCATCAAAATCCTTGAAGAGAAAACAGGCAGCAACCTCTTCAACCCCAGCCATAGAAACTTTTTCCTAGACACATCCCCATTTCATAATTTTTAATTGTTTTCTGGTGCAGAATTTGAATTTATATTCAGTTAGACTTTATGTCTGCTTATTTTTTGGCCTTAAGAAAGCCTTTCTGGGGCACTGGGGTGGCTCAGTCAGTTAAGCAACTGACTCTTGCTTTGGTCTCAGGGTCAAGAGATCCAGCCCCACGTTGGGCTCAACACTCAGTACAGAGTCTGGTTAAGACTCTCTCTCCCTCTCCCCACCCACCCTTCTTTCTCTCTCTCTCAAATAAATAAATAATTTTTTTTTTAAAAAGAAAGCCTTTCCTGCTCCTGAAGTTATTAAGACATTCTCTCCTTCTTAGTAATTTTAGTCTTTCTTAGTAATTTTAAAATTAAATGCTTACAGTTAGATATTTAATCTGTTTCAAACTTACTTTTGTGTATAAGGTGAGGTAGGGATATAAATTGCATTGTTCATCTCAATCCAAATATTCCAATACTATTTTTGGACTATCCATCTTCCCACCACTTTTTTTTTTTAAAGATTTATTTATTTGAGAGAGACAGAGCATGCACCTGCATGCTTGTGAGTGGGACAAGGAGCAGAAAGAGAGAAACCCAGGCAGAATCCTTGCTGAGCACAGAGCCTGAGGTGGGGCTTACCACACAGACCCATGAGGTCATGACCTGAGGAGAAACCAAGAGTTGGTCCCTTAACCAGCTGAACCACCCAGGTGCCCCTCACCATTTAAATATCTGTCATACAGCAAATTCCCAAAAGTTACAAGAGTCTGTGCTTGAAATTTTTTCTGCTCCCATTAATCTTTTTTTTACACCAACTGTTTTAATTACTGTAGCTTTATAATATCTTGCTATCTTGTAGGGCAAATCCCCCTTTTTTGTTATTCTTCCTCAAAATTCTTTTATTCACCCTCTCATATACATTTGCAAACAGTTTCATGTTGTAAGAAAATCTTATTAGCTTGATTGTGTTTTATTAACTCGATAGATTCATTAGGGAATCATGAGTGTCTTTATAATATTGAAGCCTCCTCTTTTTTTTTTTTAAAGATTTTTATTTATTTGTTTGAGAGAGAGAGAGCATGAGCTGGGGGTTGGGGGTAAGAGGGAGAGGGAGAAGCAGACTGAGCCAGGTGCCTGCTCCCGGGTTAGATCCCAGGGCACTGGGATCATGACCTGAGCCAAAGGCAGATGCTTAATATACTGAGCCAGCCCGGGGCCCCAGTATTGATGCTTCTTGCCTATTAACCTGGTATAGCTTTCTCTTTAGACAGATTCCCTTTTTATGGCTTTCAGGAAAGCTCTGTAGTTCATGCAATGTTTGTTTTAAGATTTACTTATTATTTTAAAGGCAGAGGCAGAGGGAGAAAGAGTCCCAAGCAGACTCCACGCTGAGCACAGAGCCCTTTGTGGGGGTCAATCTCACGACCCCAAGATCACGACTGGTGCCAAAAACCAAGAGTCAGGCGCTTACCAACTGCACCACCCAGGCATCTCAGTTCTTGCGATTTTTAAACAGTGTTATTGAATTTATCTCCAGTAAATTTATAGCTTTATTTGCTACTGTATAAATTTTTTAAATAAATCTTATTTATTTAATGGAGAGAGAAATCACAAATAGGCAGAGAAAGAGGGAGAGGGAGAAGCAGGCTCCCCGCTGAGCAGAGAGCCTGATGCAGGGCTCAATCCCAGGACCCTGAGACCATGACCCTGAGACCATGACCTGAGCGGAAGACAGAGGCCTAACCCATTGAGCCACCCAGGAGCCCCTTTGTTTGCTACTGTAAATGGGATTGTTTCCCTCCCCCCTTGGTTATTGCTGGTCTATAAGAAAGCTGTTGGGGTTCCATTTGTTGAGCTTTCTCTCTCCTCCAAAATGAACTCAGTTATGTTCTAATAGTTTCTCGGTTGACTCACTTGGATCTAAGCCTAACTTATTGTCTAAGCTCAGAATAAATTCTAAACGACAAGTTGTTAAAATAAATTATTTAATGATGGATGACCTTGTAGATATCCAAGTCAGCAACCTGAGCCTGTGTTCCACATTCTGAGGGTACACAATGCAGGAAACTAAACTGTGGGGTGCTTACCATACAAGCTTTAGCTTGTCATTGATAACACCGGGTTTTCTTCTCTATTCTCTTCTAACAGCAGAAACAACAAAATCTCCTCTGGCTGACTTTAGATAGTTGGGGTTCAGGTTTTAATATAGCAAGTCCAGGGGCACCTGGGTGGCTCAGTGGGTCTCTGCCTTCGACTCAGGTCATGATCCCAGGGTTTTGGGATCAAGCCCTGCATCGGAGCCTCTCTGCTCAGGGGGGATCCTGCTTCTCCCTCTCTCTCTGCCTGCCTCTCTGCATACTTGTGATCTCTGTCTGTCAAATAAATAAATAAATAAATTATATATATAGATAGATAGAGATATAGATATTTATATCTATATCTCTATCTATCTATCTATCTATCTATCTATATATATATCTCCATCCCTCTGAACAGATTTTTCTCTCAAAGTCTGGGGCAAGAAATCAATTGTTACATATGTATTCACTAAAAAAGCAGCTGGAAGATGCTGAGCACTGTGGCCCATGAGATCAAGGTACCAGCACACTCTTGTGAGTGGTGAGCTCCCAAGGCTGGAGGAAAATTCTAGAATAAAGTGCTCATTAGAGAGCCATACCTTTTCTCCTGTTTCCTTACCTCTCTGCACTGCCCTCTTGTATCCACAGCATTGGAAATGCTTTGAGCAACACACCACACTGAATCACCACAAATTATGTGATTCTCTTGGTGGAAAACCAAACACTGTGTAAAAACTGTGTTTTTCTAGTTTATGCTTCTGGATGGAAAATAATTCAAAATAAGCTGATAGGAGTAGCCAAGAGAGATTTAATATTCTGTTTGGAAAAGGGCTTCTATATAAGTGAGTAGAGGAACCTTTAAGAATTATTCATGTTTAGGGGCACCTGGGTGGCTCAGCGGGTTAAGCCTCTGCCTTTAGCTCAGGTCATGATTTCAGGGTCCTGGGATCAAGCCCCACATCAGGTTCTCTGCTCAGCGGGGAACCTGCTTCCCCCTCCCTCTTTCTGCCTGTCTCTGCCTACTTGTGATCTCTGTCAAATAAATAAAGATTTTTTTAAAAAAATAATTATTCATGTTTACATATATGCACCAGAATGCTATGTCCCTTGTCAAATAGGCTTCAAATCAACAAAAATGATAATATTTTACTTAATAAGTGTTTTAATTCCTCTGTTAACATTTTGGAATACATCATTTTAATGCACATCTGCAAATTTGTAATCACTTCATGTGAGACAAGGAATGCTTAAAAAGGCAACAAGGGGCACCGGGGTGGCTCAGTGGGTTAAGCCTCTGCCTTTGGCTCAGGTCATGATCTCAGGGTCCTGGGATCGAGCCCTGCATCAGTCTCTCTGCTCAGCCGGGAGCCTGCTTCTCTCTCTCTCTTTCTGCCTGCCTCTCTGCCTGCTTGTGATCTCTCTCTGTGTCATATAAATAAATACAATCTTTTAAAAAAGGGCAACCAAAAAACATTTACAGTTTTGGACAGGAGATTCCCTCACGTTTGGATAAGGATGCAAATTCAACTTCATAATAAATTACAGTGCATCATAAAGATTAAAAGCACTCAGGGATTGCGTTCTCTCCTCCCTCCACCATATCCTACACACAGCTGACCAACTAATCCTCCAAAAACACCAATTTTCATGTGCTGCTTTTCAAAACTAGCTTCCTGGCTTCCTGTTGCCTGAAAAAAATAGTCTCAAATGCTTTTGTCTGGCATTCAGGGCTCTCTAGGATGGGCACTCTGGCCAACACATCACTCTGCTCATTTGTTCCACCACACACAAGTGGATCTCGGGCTAGTTATTCAGAGACCCACCTCCTCACCGACCCAGCAAAGGTCTCGTGCATCGACTAAACCCACGGCTCACTCAGTGATGTTCTGAAAGGCCATTAGTGGGTGATATGCCAACTGCTAGAGTCAGGGGCCAGGGTGAAGTTGCTGCCGCCTAACTGCATGGACTGAAAGCAGGAATGTTGATTCTCCAGGAGAAAACTGGGGCATTGTTATGAGAAGGCAGACGCCAAAACCACCCAGGTCCCCTATGACTGCTTTAACACACTCTGGACAAAATTTAAGGAGACAAGTGAAAGTATTAACTCCCACTTAGGCTGTAGAAGGCAAGTGCAACGGAGGGAAGGCGTTGTCTTGTTCTGGAACAAACCACTTAACTCCCGCTACTTTTATAAATAGATCAGACCCTGTCCAGGAGCCCACTTAGCTGGTTTCATTTGTATACAATGTCTATACCCTCAGGAACATTTTTTTAAAAGATTTTATTTATTTATTTGATAGAGAGAGATCACAGTAGACAGAGAGGCAGGCAGAGAGAGAGAGAGAGGGAAGCAGGTTCCCTGCTGAGCAGAGAGCCCGATGCGGGACTCGATCCCAGGACCCTGAGATCATGACCTGAGCTGAAGGCAGCGGCTTAACCCACTGAGCCACCCAGGCACCCCTACCCTCAGGAATATTAACATTTTATCTCAGATTTCATTAATTTAAATAAAACTTAACAAAAATAGTGTGAAATGAACAAAAACACCATATTCTGTGATGAATCAAATGAAATACATTTTCAGTTGCTGTTTTCCCCATTTAAAGATAAAATTTCTGATAACTGTCATTATTTGTGAAAAGACACAAGACCAACAGTATGTGTGTAGGTGTGTTTTGGTTTTTGGTTTTTTCTTCCCCTTAAGGCTATAGCCATATTGTCACTAATAAAGATCTAAAATTTTCCCGGAAGCTTTCATGGCAAATTGTCAGTCTGAGGGTAGTCACCACCCAGCCAAATGGCTTTATACATCATCAGTGCCTTTCTTCCACACATTCTCTTCCTGGTTTAAACATTAGTTACTCTGGTTCTACACTGACACAGTATTTGCACCTTTCTCCTGTACAAAACTCCTGAAAGTTGGGGACCTCTCACTTTGGTTTCCCCAGAGCATGACATTTTATTTGGTGCATGGGGGGCAATGGGCAGTTCAAGACGTATGTTAATACTATCACTCAATGTACGGGGGGCACCTGGGTGGCTCAGTGGGTTAGGCCGCTGCCTTCGGCTCGGGTCATGATCTCAGAGTCCTGGGATCGAGTACCGCATCGGGCTCTCTACTCAGCAGAGAGCCTGCTTCCCTCTCTCTCTCTGCCTCCCTCTCCATCTACTTGTGATTTCTCTCTGTCAAATAAATAAATAAAATCTTAAAAAAAAAATACTATCACTCAATGTATTGATCCATGCTATGCACCAACAGTGTAGTAAATATTGTTCATTTCTTGTAACAAAGGCAGTGTGAACTTCTCCAAAGGGACGGAATTCCAAGGACAGAATGAAGGCAGGAAGGGAGCTGGTATATTTGTACCTACTTTGCGAGAGACACTGGTTTAGGTATTTCTATGTATGCATTATACCACTGAACTGTCACAATCCTGCAAATTCT